>NC_091218.1:27462136-27554636 GCF_040958095.1 Procambarus clarkii | reverse complement strand
AAATTTCCAGCTGGACACACGCTCACGGGTTTTTCTGAGTTGGAGGGCCGCTAGCCTGTTCCCACTGAGGGGTGGAGAAAGGCTTGGTCAGTTGCGCCAGTGATTTTAGTCTTTGTGTGCATTTAAGACCTAAGAAGGAATATGTCTTAATGTGTGAGATTGTCTGTGTGTATTCACCTAGTTGTATTCACCTAGTTGTGTTTGCGGGGGTTGAGCTCTGCTCTTTCGACCCGCCTCTCAACTGTCAAACAACTGATGTACAGATTCCTGAGCCTACTGGGCTCTATCATATTTACATTTGAAACTGTGTATGGAGTCAGCCTCCACCACATCACTGCCTAATGCATTCCATCTGTTAACTACTCCAACACTGAAAAAGTTCTTTCTATCGTCCCTGTAGCTCATTTGGGTACTCAGTTTCCACCTGTGTCCCCTTGTTCGCGTACCACTCGTGTTAAACAGTTTATCTTTATCTACCCTGTCAATTCATCTGAGAATTTTGTTGGTAGTGATCATGTATCCCCTTACTCTTCTGTCTTCTAGTGTCGTGAAGTTTAATTGCCGTAGTCTCTCCTTGTACCTCATACCTCTCAGTTCGGGTAATAGTCTGGTGGAAAACCTCTGAACCTTTTCCAGTGTTTTAGTATGTGTGCTTGAAAGCCGTCGATGTGAGCGAGCCTGGGTGTAGCAGCATGCTGCAACACTGGGTTCATGATGGGTTTTTGTATGTCATTAACATCTTTGTCAAACTTTGCTGTGACCTCCATGCTGGAGCTGCATACTCCAGGATTGGTCTGACATATGTGGTATTCAATGTTCTGAATGATTCCTTACACAAGTAAGGATTCCACACACACAAGTGCGTGAGTGTGTGTGTTTGTGTGTGTGTACTCACCTATTTGTGCCATCTCTCAACTGTCAATTAACTGGTGTACAGGTTCCTGTACACCAGTTGATTGACAGTTGAGAGGAGGGACCAAAGAGCCAGAGTTCAACCCCCCGCAAGCACAAATTGGTGAGTACATACACACAAACACACACTCACTCACTTGTGTGTGAGTGTGTGTTTGTTCTTTCTAACTTCTAACTAGAAAAAGTTCTCTCTAACTTCCCTGTGGCTCATTTGGGTACTCAGTTTCCACCTGTGTCCTGTAGTGTGTGTGTGTGTTCCCCTTGTGTGTGTGTGGGGGGGGGGGCGGGTACTCGCCTAGATGGGCTTAAAATGTTCTTACAATGACACATTCCTCAAGTAACTATCATATTTACATTTAAAAATATGGATTGAATTAGCTTCAATGACTTCTACGTCCTACCTGATGGAGGTAGATAGAGTACACCTACGTCTTATTGACAGCTTTAATAATGAAAACGTTCTTTCTGATGTCTTCCTGACACGTTTGCTTCTCCAGTTGCCATGACACCTCACCTGCCGTTTCCAGCGTTGAACAACGCTGTTTTCTGTACTTTGTCAAGTTCCCTTAGAATCTTATGTGGTGTTATTAAACCATCCTCCTCAATGACAGTACTTTCTGTAACTATGTGGTCAAACGTACCAATATGCAGTAATGAAGAAGAGTCCTACATGTCATTCTTGTTGTGAGAAAGTTCACATGTATTCAAGGTAATTCATAGTCCTTATTAGTGGACCATAAGATAATAAATTGTAAACAATATTTTGTATTATTTATAAAAAAGAAAATAAAGCTAAAACCCAAACCTAAATATTCCCCTGGTCTAGTATAGCACATATATGTACTATATTAAGCCTCAAATGGCGTTTATTAGGCCAAGCATGGTTAGGTAAGGTCTTATTTTGATAATAAATATAAAATATTTTTCGGTTTGTCCAAATTCATTATCACAAAAGCCAACCTTCTAGTCGGGCTTCACAACATATTTGTACTTTCGACCAAATAGTTACTATAAGAACTTTTATTTTAGTAAGATAGGGTGCTTGTTATCATATCCCGCCTGTCTCTCCTTTCCTCAAGAGTGGTAAGGTCCAGTTCCCTCAGTCTTTCCTAATAGTTCAATCCCCCTCATCTCGTAACCTGGCGAAATTACTCCATCAAAGAAGGTCGGCTGAAGAATCAAGTATGAATGAGGAAGCTACTGGACCTTCAGGAGTGTCCAGTCACACCACCCGTCACAGGGACGGGAGTGAAAGGGACCCAGTCACCTAGAAGCTAGAAATAAATGAAGTAGATATAAAAGTTTGGTGGTCAACAGGATGAGCGAGTTTTACTGATATCAAGAATGACTATACACGTTCTGTTTCCTTTAAGGCACGGCTGTAGCTGATAAGATTGTATGGGGCAGTAGGCTGAGGCAGTGTTTCACACCAGAATCTGCAGACCTGGTACGTCCACATGGCATCTTCCCACCTGTATACGTTTCAAAGAAAGACTTAACATGTTGTGGATGAGCGTCTGCAATGGAAGATGGATGGTGTTAAGCTCTTCCTTCAAGATAATCTGTCACGAAACAAAAGATGGTTGAATATCTAGTTTACCGCTATCATAAGAGTATCCATTAGACGGGCCTTTGAACAAGATGGAGTACACCAAGCAAGGAGACTACAGAGGGCTGTTAAACCACTCAACAACATATTCATAGTCTGCAACAAGCCTAACCAGTATTGCTTTGCCGGGTCGTATGTTCCCCCAGGAGAGTCAAGGTATGGCATCCAGACCCTGTGAAGTGCTGTTGTGTTCTGTGGGGAAAAAACACAGAGAGTCCAGCTGGAACAACCCAGAGGTGGGAAAAATAGCTAATGCCGTACTCCAGACCTGGTGGACCAGTAGTAAACAAAGTCTCGGGGACACGTGGTGGACCAGTAGTAAACAAAGTCTCGGGGACACGTGGTGGACCAGTAGTAAACAAAGTCTCGGGGACACGTGGTGGACCAGTAGTAAATAAAGACTCGGGGACACGTGGTGGACCAGTAGTAAACAAAGACTCGGGGACACGTGGTGGACCAGTAGTAAACAAAGACTCGGGGACACGTGGTGGACCAGTAGTAAACAAAGACTCGGGGACACGTGGTGGACCAGTAGTAAACAAAAACTCGGTGATACGTGGTGGACCAATAGTAAACAAAGACTCGGGGACACGTGGTGGACCAGTAGTAAACAAAGACTCGGGGACACGTGGTGGACCAGTAGTAAACAAAGACTCGGGGACACGTGGTGGACCAGTAGTAAATAAAGACTCGGGGACACGTGGTGGACCAGTAGTAAACAAAGTCTCGGGGACACGTGGTGGACCAGTAGTAAACAAAAACTCGGTGATACGTGGTGGACCAATAGTAAACAAAGACTCGGGGACACGTGGTGGACCAGTAGTAAACAAAGACTCGGGGACACGTGGTGGACCAGTAGTAAACAAAGTCTCGGGGACACGTGGTGGACCAGTAGTAAACAAAGTCTCGGGGACACGTGGTGGACCAGTAGTAAACAAAGTCTCGGGGACACGTGGTGGACCAGAAGTAAACAAAGTCTCGGGGACACGTGGTGGACCAGTAGTAAATAAAGACTCGGGGACACGTGGTGGACCAGTAGTAAACAAAGACTCGGGGACACGTGGTGGACCAGTAGTAAACAAAGACTCGGGGACACGTGGTGGACCAGTAGTAAACAAAGTCTCGGGGATACGTGGTGGACCAGTAGTAAACAAAGACTCGGGGACACATGGTGGACCAGTAGTAAACAAAGTCTCGGGGATACGTGGTAAAACATACCTAAATGATTCACGAAAAAAATGATCTAAAAACCATCCACCTTTCTTTCTGTGTATTTTATTTTTTTTGTTTTGGTTTTGAAAAAATGCTAATCCTGAAAAGTACTAGCATAGTATTCAGGGGTAATATTTTATTAAATATATATATATATGTATATATATATGTAAATATATATATATATATATATATATATATATATATATATATATATATATATATATATATATATATATATATATATATATATATATATATATATATATATATATATATATAATAATGGGGTGGTAGGAGAGGAAAAGATTAAAGTGTTCAGTGAGAATCCACAAGGTCTTCTCTGAATTCTCTTAATTTTGTTCTTCGAGGCTGTGGGTTCCAACAATTGCACCAGAGGTGGTACCCCTATTATATATATATATGTCGTACCTAATAGCCAGAACGCACTTCTCGGCCTACTATGCAAGGCCTGATTTGCCTAATAAGCCAAGTTTTCCTGAATTAATATATTTTCTCTAACTTTTTTCTTATGAAATGATGAAGCTACCCATTACATTACGAATGAGGTCAATTTTTTTTTATTGGAGTTAAAATTAATGATGATATATGACCGAACCTAACCAACCCTACCTAACCTAACCTAACCTATCTTTATAGGTTAGGTTTGGTTAGGTAGCCGAAAAAGTTAGGTTAGGTTAGGTTAGGTAGGTTAGGTAGACGAAAAACAATTAATTCATGAAAACTTGGCTTATTAGGCAAATTTGGCCTTGCATAGTAGGCATAGAAGTGAGTTCTGGCTACTAGGTACGACATATATATATATATATATATATATATATATATATATATATATATATATATATATATATATATATATATATATATATATATAAATATATATATATATATATATATATATATATATATATATATATATATATATATATATATATATATATATATATATGTCGTACCTAGTAGCCAGAACTCACTTCTCAGCCTACAATGCAAGGCCCAATTTGCCTAATAAGCCAAGTTTTCATGAATTAATTGTTTTTCGACTACCTAACCTACCTAACCTAACCTAACCTAACTTTTTCGGCTACCTAACCTAACCTAACCTATAAAGATAGGTTAGGTTAGGTTAGGGAGGGTTGGTTAGGTTCGGTCATATATCTACGTTAATTTTAATTCCAATAAAAAAAAATTGACCTCATACATGATGAAATGGGTAGCTTTATCATTTCATTAGAAAAAAATTGGAGAAAATATATTAATTCATGAAAACTTGGCTTATTAGGCAAATCGGGCCTTGCATAGTAGGCCAAAAAGTGAGTTCTGGCTACTAGGTACGACATATATATATATATATATATATATATATATATATATATATATATATATATATATATATATATATATATATATATACATTCCCTCTAATGCGTTATGTGTGGTTTGTTCCGAGGCTATGGTCCCCCTTCTTCCAGACAGAGGTGGTTAATGTTTCTCAATATATATCATGACAACTGAAAGTCTGAATTATATTTTAATTTTGTTGTAAGCTCCTAGCTTACTCTCTTGGGGATGCATACGACCCGGGAAAGCAATACTGGTCAGGCTTGTTCCTGACTATGGATATGTTGTTGATTGGTTTAACAGTCCTATATAGTCTCCTCGCTTGGTGTACTCCATCTTGTTCAAAGGCCCGTCTAATGGATATTCTTGATGATAGCGGTAAGTATATATTTACCATATTTCAAAGAAGACAAATACTTAAAATACATTGATTTTTTCGTTATCCACTCTAAAATATAGCTTATCATCCTCATATAAAATTAGAACGTATTACAAATATAAACCAAAACATAACTACTTCTGATTCACTCTCAAACCCTGATAAAAAAAAAAAAACATCGAGATGTTTTCATTCAAAAGAAATTACGAAATCTTCACGTCAAATCCTGTAAGGATTCGCCACAAGAGACGTACCCGAATATAGGTTAGGTCTCAGCAGATGTTTCTCCAGGAGTTGGGGAATTTCTCAAGTTTGTGATGCATGAAAAGTTACAAGGTTATTATTACCAGCCATATGCAATGGCACAGAGGTCAAAGGTGAGGGCTGGATGGAATATTAAGGCGAACTCAGAGAGATAGGCGGAGAGCTGATAGCTCGAAAATAGCAGAGATAAATGAGAGATAATGTGAGAAGATGGGCATCATGTATTGCATAAGGAAGTTTTCGTATTCCAGCATGGATGGTTGACTCCGTTTCCAGAATTTAAGAATTCGGTTTAAAAGAAGAGAGAAAGAGAGAGAGAGAGAGAGAGAGAGAGAGAGAGAGAGAGAGAGAGAGAGAGAGAGAGAGAGAGAGAGAGAGAGAGAGAGAGAGAGAGAGAGAGAGAGAGAGAGAGAGAGAGAGAGAGAGAGAGAGAGAGAGAGAGAGAGAGAGAGATAGAGAGAGAGAGAGAGAGAGAGAGAGAGAGAGACAGACAGACAGACAGACAGACAGATAAAAACAGAAAAAGAGACACAAATACAGAGACAGAAATGTCGTGTTGTTATTCTTCACCGGTTTTTAAAATGGTTAAAATCATAAAGGATCGAGCCAGCTTCTAAAAATTAAGAGAACAATACATCGGATATAAAGGAAGCGCAGGAAAGAAAAAGTTCATCAAGGCCATGAAATGGACAACTGGAAGGGAACTGCACTCCATCCACAGCTTTAAGAGATAGATGCTGCCTTCCAAGATGGTAAACTGTCCTCTTGAAAAAAAAATTCCGCGAATCAACTGACTTAAATTCCAAAATACTTAAAGATTCTATATTTTTTTGTGGATGAGGGCTCGTGTTACGTATTCAGAAATATTTACCTTAAAAGCATGAAGATGAAAAGATTAATGATACAAATTTTTTTCTGAATACAGTGGTGGAATTATTGCTTCTCGGTCACATTATCTCAGTGATGGACCATTTAATAATCCAGATAAATTGTGGAGATGTCGAGGAAATAATGAAAGGAATGAATAAGAAAAAGAAATAATAATGATAATAATAATAATAATAATAATAATAATAATAATAATAATAATAATAATAATAATAATAATAATAATAACAATAATTTAAACAACCAAAAGTGTGTGTCTATATGTGTGTGTATGTGTATATTTGTATGTATGCAAGTGTGCGTGTGTACTCATATGTGTACCTAAATGTGTGTTGTCAAATGCGGTGACTCCCAAGCCTTAAGTGTCCTGTATTGTCTACTTACGAAATAATTGTATTAACATAAGTTGTCTCTCTTATTCTAGACCATTATATTTTCTCACTTCTCTTGTGATCAAATAATTTCTGATTTTCTGTGCGTTATTTCTGTGACTCGTCTGGGCGGTAAGTTTTCATCTATGACGTCTTCTTCAACAATGCTTTGTGTTGAACATGTTCTACTCTGCCTTGTGTTGAACATGTTCTACTCTGCCTTGTGTTGAACATGTTCTACTTTGCCTTGTGTTGAACATGTTCTACTGTGCCTTGTATGGAACATGTTCTACTGTGCCTTGTGTTGAATATGTTCTACTGTGCCTTGTGTTGAACATGTTCTACTCTGCCTTGTGTTGAACATGTTCTACTCTGCCTTGTGTTGAACATGTTCTACTCTGCCTTGTGTGGAACATGTTCTCCCCTGTCTGGTGTTGAACATGTTCTACTCTGCCTTTTATTGAACATGTTCTACCCTGTCTGGTGTTGAACATGTTCTACTCCGTCTGGTGTTGAACATGTTCTACCATGTCTGGTGTTGAACATGTTCTACTCAGCCTTGTGTTGAACATGTTCTACCCTGTCTGGTGTTGAACATGTTCTACCCTGTCTGCTGTTGAACATGTTCTACTCTGCCTTGTGTTGAGCATGTTCTACCCTGTCTGATGTTGAACATGTTCTACTCAGCCTTGTGTTGAGCATGTTCTACCCTGTCTGGTGTTGAACATGTTCTACTCTGCCTAGTGTTGAACATGTTCCTGCAGGCCAATATGAGAAGGAATCCACAACATTTTTATATATACCTTCTTGCTAAGTATACTTATATATCTATGTAGACGACGACGTTTCAGTCTGTCCTGGACCATTCTCGAGTCGATACCTCACCCTCATACTCCACCACCACCCTCCAGCACTACCAACAATAACCCCCTCCCATGCCACCTCTTCCTCCTACACACACTCATCATTACCACCCCCGTCCCACCCACCCTAACCCCACGATTTCCACACCCGGCACTTGCCATCCCCCAGCCCCAACCCGAAGCACTCCAGGTCGCTGAAAGAAACAATACAAATATCTCAGAACTCTTCAGATTCCAGGACAAAGGACGTCACACTCCGGCACCTTCGTGCAGGTGCGCCGGGACATGACTCAAGCAATAATAATAAAAAAGAACGAAGAACAGTTAATAAAAAGTAGAAAAAAGAGATACAATTGATAAAATAATATCATAAATGGGTAAACCAGCAAATAGTAAGGTAAAGTGACTGTTAAGATTCCTGAGGAACCTCTTACATGGTGTTGAAGAGGTTAGTGAGTTGGTGTGACGCTTGAGTATGTCGGGTATTGGTGCCGCGGGCGGTATTGTGGAGAGGGAAGGAAGGAGAGGGAGAGGACTGAAGAATGTGGGAGAGAGAGAGAGAGAGAGAGAGAGAGAGAGAGAGAGAGAGAGAGAGAGAGAGAGAGAGAGAGAGAGAGAGAGAGAGAGAGAGAGAGAGAGAGAGAGAGAGAGAGAGAGAGAGAGAGAGAGAGAGAGAGAGAGAGAGAGAGAGAGAGAGAGAGAGAGAGAGAAAGAGAGAGAGAGGAGTGAACGTGAGTCAGACCTGAAGAGAGAGTGTGAGAGTTGGAGTAAAGTAGATAGAGGGCGAGGGGGGGAACTGAAGAAGAGTTAGAGTGAAGGAGAGGAGGAGGAGGAAGTGAGAGAGTGTGGAAGTAGGAGAGAGGGAGAGTGAGAGTGATTCGATGTTTTTACGTCACTAATCAATGTAAGTGAAGAATACACACACATGTATACATATAACAAGAGGTAAAGTTATTATTTGCATGTATATGCATACACTGCATATTAATGAGTATACATGAATCAGTACATAAATGAATACATACATGCATCCATACATAAATGTATACATACGTACATACATACATACATACATGCATACATACATACATACATACATACATACATACATACATACATACATACATACATACATACATACATACATACATACATACATACATACATACATACATACATACATATGAGGCGCCGGCGGCCGAGCGGACAGCACCCTGTACATGTGATCATGTGGTCCCGGGTTCGATCCCGGGCGCCGGCGAGAAACGATGGGCAGAGTTTCTTTCACCCTATGCCCCTGTTACCTAGCAGTAAATAGGTACCTGGGAGTTAGTCAGCTGTCACGGGTTGCTTCCTGGAGTGTGTATATTCACCTAGTTGTGTTTGCGGAGGTTGAGCTGTGCTCTTTCGGCCCGCCTCTCAACTGTCACTCAACTGTTTACTACTTTGTGTTCTCTCTCTCTCCCCACACCACACACACACACACACATACACCAGGAAGCAGCCCGTGAACGCTGACTAACTCCAAGGTACCTATTTACTGCTAGGTAACAGGGGACATCAGGATGAAAGAGACTTTGCTCATTTGTTTCGGCCTGGTGTGGGAATCGAACCCGCGCCACAGAATTACGAGTCCTGCGCGCTATCTACCAGACTACCAGGGCCCCCTGTGTGTGTTTGTGTGTGTGTGGGGGGGGGGGGGTGTTGGAAAAAAAAGTAGTAGTAGAAACAGTTGATTGACCATTGAGAGGCGGGCCGAAAAAGCAGTGCTCAACCTCAGTAAGTACAACTAGGTGAACTAGGTGAATACATACCATCAGTTGAGAGGCGGGACCAAAGAGCCAGAGCTCATCCCCCGCAAACACAACTAGGTAATTACATACATACATACAGTTAGAGCTGAAGATGCAGGCAGGAGTCAAAAGATAACTAATCCAGTGAATAAGAGAGTACCTAAGCAATAGATGACAGAAAGATTGTGTAAATGAAAATAAGATGAGTGGACCAAAGTATTCTACCCTGTGAACTACCAGTGTTACTTGGCAGACTGAGAGAAGCAGCATCGTTCATTGGAACACACCGGTGAATTATACTGGTTCCAGACACTGGGGTAAGTTTGCAGGTATTGATGTATTGAAGGCTATTACGATCACTGTGAGGGGTGAGGTCTCAAATTGGCGAGATATCACCAGTTTAGGTCCACATGGTTCAGTCCTTGAACCTCTCGTGTTTCTGCTATATGTAAACAATCTCTCAGAGGGAATAAACTCGTTCCTCCTAATGTTTGCTGATGACGTAAAAATTATAAGGAGAATTAAGATGGAAGAAATTATCAAGAGGCTACGAAATGACCTAGAGACACTCAAGGAATGATCTTACAAATGTCTACATGAGTTTAACTCAAGCAAATATAAATAATGAAGCTAAGCTGAGGGAACAGGATGCTAAACACAAGGTATCAAATCGGAGACGAACTTGTCTCCTGAAGCCAACAACAAAAGAATATCATCAGCGGCGTATGTGAGACTGGTTAACATTAGAATTACCTTTAGAATCTTGAGTAAGGAATCATTTACACAAGTATACCACATATGCATGACAATCTTGGAGTATGCAACTGCAGCATGGAGTTCATACCTTGTCAAGCACAAGACAAATCTAAAGAAGTTCAAAGGCATACCACTAGACTACTCCCAGAAATACGAGGAATGAGTTACGAGGAAAGGCTGCGTGAATTTCATCTTTCGTCGCTGGAAGACATGATACTCACATTCAAAATACTCAGGGGAATTGACAGATAGATAACTTAAAACGGGTGGTACTCGCAAAAGGGGCACAGGTGGAAACTGAGTACTCAGATGAACCACAGAGACATTAGAAAGAACTTGTAACCAGTTAATTGATAGTTGAGAAGCGGGGACAATGAGCCAAAACTCAACCCATTCAAGTACAATTAGGAGAATACATAATTATGCTCACCTAATTATGAGTACATCATGTACAACAAAAATACAATCCATGCACAGAAACATACATATATACATACATATATATATATATATATATATATATATATATATATATATATATATATATATATATATATATATATATATATATATATATATATATACACACACATATGAATAGACCAGCGCTTCAGTTCCAGTCATACACATGACATGACAAATATTCCTTCTCCCGAACCGTAGGGGGGCGGGAGCGTGTTTAACCCCGTTAGCATTGATGGCACTGATGGCACTTGACCTAGGGCAGAGGAGAGGGCCATCTGCAGGCCATCAGGCAGTCAGGTCATGGCTGGAGCCAACCATCGTGTCACAGGCCACCAGGATGAGACCTTAAATCACGATGACCTCAAAAAGCCAGGACTTTGAATCGTGACTCACTGGTGTCTCTGGTAACTGACCTATATTGTTGCTTGTCTCTAATGTCAAGTTATTTACGAATTTAAGTTTTTCCTCGGTTGATGTCTGTGATTCTTTGATTTATGGAGGAGTCATGAGTCTTGCGGTCAGTCATTCTACACGTCTGTCTGTGTGTGTGTGTCTGTCTGTCTGTATTAGAAGAAGGTAAGAAACAAGGAAACTGCAGAAGGCCTATTGGGCCATACTAGGCAACCCCTATTTATATCCACCGAAACTCATTCATAAATATGTCTAACCATATGTCTAAAATATAAAATATCTTTAGATCCTGGGATCCCACGTTGATTAAGCTACCCAGATTAAGCCTTTTTTGTAATTCAAACTTCATTTTATATCGTTACGAAGCCTTGAAGACATCGCACGGTCCATTAAGACATCATAGAGCTTCTAAAGACGTCAAAGAACTTCTGAGGACATCACAAAGCCTTTAAAGACGTCATAAAGCACTTGAAAAAGTCACGCAAAGCCCTTAATGACGTCACACAACCATTGAAGACGTCACAAAGCCTTTGAAGACATTACAAAGCCCTTGAAGACGCCACAGAGCTCCTGAAGACATTACAAAGACCTTGAAGAAATCATACAGCCCTTGAAGACGTCACAAAGTACTTGAAGAAGTCTCAAAGCTCTTGAAGATGTTTCACAGCCTTCGAAGACGTCACAAAGGTCTAGATAGCGTCGCAGAGGCCTTGGAAACATTACAAAGCCCCTGAAGACATTAGAGAGCAATTGCAGACGTCACACAGCCTTTGAAGACGTCACACATCCTTTGAAGAGGTCAAAAAGCCCTTGAAAACATCAGAGAGCCCTTTAAAGACGTCACACAGCCTTTGAAGACGTCACACAGCCTTTGAAGACGTCACAAAGCCCTGCAACAAAAAGCGAGACTAAACACGGTGAATTCCGACAACACATTCTTCAAGGTGTGTCAGAACAATGTGAGACTGTGATTACGTGCGAGTGTGTTTACATATGTACATGCATATATACTCACCTCGTTGTATTCTACTAGTTGTGCATACGGGGGTTGGGTACTAAGGTATTAAAAATGAGTTGGGTACTCATCTGGGTACTAAGTTTCCACCTGTGTCCCCTTGTTCGTGTTCCACCGATGGTAAACAGTTTGTCTTTGTAGACCCTGTCAATTCCCCTGAGAGTCTTGTAGGAGGATTTATGTACATTTATGTGTGCGTGCCTGTGTAAAGATGTGTGAGTGTGCGTGCCTGTGTGCTTGCTTGTCTGTGTGTGCAGGGCCAGTGAGAAACTGGCCCAGTGGGTAGACAGGTTCATTGGGTACAATATCCAAGAGTGCTGGTAATTCCCCGTTAAATCAGCGTCACTCCTGGATACTGTGCTCAGTTGGAGGCTGTAAACAGAATGCAAACACAGCCACGTGGTGACGACTGGGTCAGGAATTATAGAAGAAAGAATGGTTGAAGAGCGTGCTATATTGCTACTGTACTTACGTTATACGACTGCTATACTGCTGCTATACTTCTGCAATACTGCTGCTATACTTCTGCAATACTGCTGCTATACTTCTGATATACTGCTGCTATGCTGCTGGTATACTGATGTATACTTTTGCTATGCTTCTGCAATACTGCAGCCATGCTTCTGCTTTACTGCTGCAATACTACTGCTATAGTGCTGCTATACTTCTTCCATACTGCTGCCAAACCTAACTCTACACCTGCATTCGCTGCTCCTGCAACACACACACACACACACACACACACACACACACACACACATCCCAAATGTAGATATGATAGAGCCCAATAGGCTCAGGAATCTGTACACCAGTTGATTGACGGTTGAGAGGCGGGACCAAAGAGCCAGAGCTCAACCCCCGCAAGCACAATTAGGTGAGTACACACACACACACACACACACACACACACACACACACACACACACACACACACACACACACACACACACACACACACACACACACACACACATACATACACACACACACTGAAGCAATGGTCCAACAAATGGCTATTAAATTTTAACCCAAGTAAATGTAAGGTAATGAAACTAGATGGAGGAAATAGGAGGACAAGCACTGGATATCGAACGAGAGATGAAGCCCTTCACGAAACGAACAAGGAGAAAGATCTAAGAGTTGATATTACACAAAAACCTGTCTCCTGAAGACCACAAAAAAATAATAACATCTGCGGCGAATGCGAGGCTGGCTAACATCAGAACTGCCTTCAGAAACCTGTGTAAGGAAGTTGATTGACCAATCCACACACTAGAAAATGAAGGGACGACGACGTTTCGGTCTGTCCTGGTCCATTCTCAAGTCGATTGTGTGATCGATTTGAGAATGGTCCAGGACGGACCGAAACGTCATTGTCCCTTCATTTTCTAGTGTGTAGACTGGTCAACATACTTCAGCCACGCTATTGTGACTCATCGCCTGTGTAAGAAACCTTTCAGAACCTTGTATACCACGTATGTAAGGCCAATCCTGGAGTATGCGGCCCCAGCATGGAGCCCGTACCTTGTCAAGCACAAGACGAAGCTGGAAAAAGTTCAGAGGTATGCCACCAGACTTGTCCCAGAACTAAGAGGCATGCGTAACGAGGAAAAGCTGAATGAACTGCACCTCACGTCGCTGGAAGACAGAAGAGCTCGGAGAGACATGATTACCACATGTAAAATTCTCAGGGGAATTGACAGGGGTAGACAAGGATGAATTATTCAACATGGGTGGTACACGCACAAAGGGACACAGGTGGAAGCTGCATACCCAAATGAGCCACAGAGACTTTAGAAAGAACTTTTTCAGTGTCAGAGTAGTTAGTAAATGGAATGCACTAGGCAGTGATTGTTGTTGTTGTTGTTATAGATTCAGCTACTCGGAACATGTTCCAAGTAGCACGGGCTATGGTGAGCCCGTTACTTACCTGGCACAGGAGCGGTGCCGTGCTGTACGATTGATTGATAAAGATTAAGCCACCCCAAGAGGTAGCACGGGCATGAATAACCCGTGTAGGCAGTGATATTGTGGAGGCTGACTCCATACACAGTTTCAAATGTAGATGTGATAGAGCTCGAGAAGCTCAGGAATCTGTACACTAGTAGATTGAGAGTTGAGAGGCGGGACCAAAGAGCCAAAAGCTCAACCCCCGCAAGCACAACTAGGTAAGTAAAACTAGGTGAGTATACATGTACACACTCACAAGCACGAACACAAACGTACGCACATATGTACACACATGCAAGCACACATACATTTGCACATATGCAAGGACACATAAATACAGACGCACGTAGACTATTGTTCTCATGCACCTTGAAGAATGTGTTGTCAGACTTCACAGTGCTGAGAGTCGTTTTTTCTTTCTTCCCGGGCTTTGTGAGGTCCTAAAGGGTTCTGTGACGTCTTCAGGGGGCTCTGTGACTTCTTCAAAGGCTGTGACGTCTTCAGGGGCTTTGTGAAGACTTCAAGGGGTTTGTGAAGTCTTCAAGGGTTCTGTAACATCTTCAAGGGCTCTGTCACATCTTCCAGAAACGAGTGGTTTCTTAAGTTCTTTGTGACATCTTTATAGGCTCTCTAACGCCTTCAGAGACACTGTAATGGCTTCACGCAGAATCACATACTAGTGGTAGTGATGAAAAGTTCCACTACACATATATCAAAGTCTCCCCTTGCTAACCAATCAAATTATAAAGTCTACGGGAGGTTCCCACATGACTTTGTCTCGCAAAATTTAACTGAAATTTTAATCATAGACTCAAGTGTTTCTCTGGAGCCATGGAAAATGAACAATGATTATATACTTTTGTTATATACACATGTATGCCATTTAATTTATTTTCATTAATTTATAAAAGCTCCAAAAAATGAAATTTAATTTTGTTTTATCTCTTTCGTCTCTCTCTCTCTCTCTCTCTCTCTCTCTCTCTCTCTCTCTCTCTCTCTCTCTCTCTCTCTCTCTCTCTCTCTCTCTCTCTCTCTCTCTCTCTCTCTCTCTCTCTCTCTCTCTCTCTCTCTCTCTCTCTCTCTCTCTCTCTTTCTCTCTCTCTCTCTCTCTCTCTCTCTCTCTCTCTCTCTCTCTCTCTCTCTCTCTCTCTCTCTCTCTCTCTCTCTCTCGCTCTCTCTGCCAGGTGAACAGAGCCACGATGGGAAATGGCTTCAATTGGAACCAAAAACCCTTCCCTCTTCTTTAATAATTAAACAATGAATACGGTTCATTTAAATTTGAGTGCAGTACAAGATGACTGAGGAGCCAACTATTTGCTACAGCTTACATAAAGTGTATTGCTGTTGATGTTGATTGCCTTGTGTTGTTATTGCCAACTTCTGGTTGTCCACAAAGATGGGACAGATAGGGATTATTTGCGCATATTCACCTTTTCTGAGAACATTAAATTCCCAACGTAATTTGCATAGCATCAGATAAATATAAATGAAACTTCAAAAATAAAAATGAATATAAAATTTCCTTACAACAATCTAACAATACCATTGTACCATTGCGAGACTTCCCGTCACTCTACTAGAATACTGAATAATTACTAGCATTAAAACACTCATTTTCTTTCTAATCAAAATGACAAATTAGTTTGATATTAATCTACTCAGTAATAATTTGCAACTCTAACAATATATCTATAAGAAAGAATGTCTGTTTTTCCAGGCTGGAGGCCAGACTCATCGTGCTAACCTAGCTCAGATTTGCAGGGTGAATGGTCTGGGGTACGGAACTGACATAGGCTGTTAGGTGCCAGTCCTATTGGTTTTATTAAGAGGGAGTCGGACATTATAATGATACCACAACTAAGTGGTGAAAGGTGGCTCGCCGAGTTCCCATATTTTTTGGTATATAAACAAATAGAAATGTCTGTTAGAGATTGGAGGCCAGTCGGGAAAGAAGGTGGGGAAGGAGAGAAAGTAAGAAAAGAGTGTAGAGAAAGGGAGAAAAGATAGTGAGAGGGGGAGAGATGTGTAATTGGAAGTGGAGGATGCTGAGGGAGAAACTTTAAAGGATTAATGGTGATTTTATCGAGTGTCACAGAAAGAATGGGGTTTCCCTAGTGACCCCTTGAAGGTGAAAAACGGCCCCATTGCCCCTCCTTCTCAAAATCTGTGGACGTGAAATGTTCAGCACCGCATCCACAGGCTTTGACATTAGTTTAAGTAACAGTGAATTCAGATACTGACTTTTAAAACATATTTAGATGATAGATTTACATTATGAGTTCAATCTTTCGGTTATAGTGACGGAGATAGTGTTTATTAACAATAGTTAAAATGATGGGGGGAGACTGAGGGTGGAGATGCAGAGGGCGTGTGTGTGTGAGATGGTGAACTCTACAATCTCACAGAAGTATGTACACTGCACTCACTGTAGTTCAAATCATTTCCACCACCAATTCTCACTACACTCTAATATAGTTTTTGCATACACCTCCACTCTTTTTTGGTCAGTATGAGAAGTACAAGTCTACTCCTGGAGGACACATTGCCCACCTCCTCATTGGTCACTTTTCGACTTCTTGGTGAATTTTCGTTTTCAATTTACACTTATTTCCATAATATCAATCAATATCAGTGACCTAATGTCAATCAATCTTGCAACTTTCTATGTCGTTGTCGTGTCAATCTATATCGCATAATACATATAAGACATAATTGTCATATTCCATTTTAGCTATGCTCCTGTCGTCCGACCCTGTCGCATAGCACAACTTGTTAGCAGTTTTATCATTATTATTATAATTATTTTCTACCACAGACGTGGCTACACATTAACAATGCTAAGCAGCATTATATACATTTTCTTCTGTCCTCCATGGAGAGGGTGAGAGATCTGTTAAACATATAGTTCAGGGATTTATTGAACAATCAACCACAGAAGGTGATTGTAGTGCTTTTTAAAATGCTAACCTAACCTACATACATAAATACATAGATACACAGATTTACGCCTGCCCTACATAAAGTGTTCGATGTGTCTTTTACATAGTGATTTTAATGTGCATTTACAAAGGTGAAATGCAATTCTGACCAGCTTCCATATATATTTTCTGCATACACACACACACACACACTCATATATATATATATATATATATATATATATATATATATATATATATATATATATATATATATATATATAACTATATATATATATATATATATAACTATATATATATATATATATATATATATATATATATATATATATATATATATATATATATATATATATATATATATATATATATATGAGTGTGTGTTTCATTCATTCTCACACTCATTCATTCTCACTCGTTTCATTCTCATTCTCACACTTCTTGGGTGTGAGTTTTCAGTTGCATACAGTCCTGGGGACCATTCAGGCTTGTTCGCATATATATATATATATATATATATATATATATATATATATATATATATATATATATATATATATATATATATATATATATATATATATATATATATATATATATATATATATATATAGGGGTACCACCTCTGGTATAGGTGGTACCCCTGATAGGTGGTATATATATATATATATATATATATATATATATATGTGTGTGTGTGTGTGTGTGTGTATATATATACATGAATTTATGTCTCTCCTTTCGTTAGTAGTGTAAATCAGGTTGCCATCTACCTCGGCAGTAACAAGTCGTATTCTATTATCTATATCTTTTACTACGTATTTGCACCACAATCACTCAGTTCTCTTGCTCTGCTTTTCACAGTCATTTTACCTCTGTATATCTTGCTCTATTCTGCTTCATCCTTGCTCGCCCTGGCATTAGCTAATGCTTTGGCGTCCCTGCAACTGCCAAAGAAACAAGTGACTTGGCCCACACTGTCTCCTCTCGTTACTTCAGCTTGTCCCTCGACGCCTCACAGGACGTTCACAACAATGAGCCATTAGCACATTTCTCATTCTAGACTAATTCTCCACCTTCAGCCTCTTGAAGACCCGCTTTGACTTCTTTACATTACTGTCTTGTCACTTGGTGATTTCTCATTTGTTCACCTGGAAAGTACGACTTACATAATAACCTAGTCACAACTCAGAAGATGGAGGAGCGACGACGTTTCGGTCCGTCCTGGACCATTATCAAGTCGTATGATAGAAGAGAGGAAGGTACAAGCAAATATATCAGGCAAATGTATAGGACATTCATCCTCACGACGATTTGATTGGTAGGTTTAGGTAAATTTGTGTAGACTGTCATAGTTATCTTTAATGAAACATAAAGAGAGTTCATAGTCGCAACACATAATGGAGCATTTATTTCAGAGTCAATTATGTGTACTTTAACAGAGAACCTATACCTCTTCTTGTAGGTGTTCTTATCTCTTCCTCCCTTTGTTTTGTCTCTCATCCACATCTTCTTCCATTTGGCATTGCCACTCAACAATTCATCCATACTTTTTTCAAGTTGGACATTGATTCTGGCATTCCTTTGCTTATCATTTATATGGTTCTCCAAATAACAATGCTTTCCATATGGTTTAGTTTATTTCTTTCATACACACAGAAATCACAATAGCGTGATACATCAAATGATATCTTTTACCATGTTGTGGCTCAGTCGATTAAGGCCCATCAGGGATCATCCTGGACGTAAGTTCGAACCCTCATCACGGCCTTTGTGGGATTTATTTATTTATTTATTTCATAAGTTGTGAGAGAAGGGATTAGGATGACATGACATCCGATGACAGATGGATCTGCAAGAGCGCTCCAGAGTGCACGGAGTGAGTGAACTCGGTCAAGTTTTGTTAATTCAGGGCTTAAGTCTACCATGTTGGGTATCTACAGAAAGCTCATGTTAACAACAGACCAAAGGTAGTGCAAAGGTCGTTGCATGCCGTGCCGTTAATTAATGAGAGCGAGGAGGACTTTTGTGCGTCATAATTCATCTCCCGGGAACACTGAGAGAGTGTGGACATCTAAGAGTCATTAGAAATATATGTAGAATAATAAGCCCCACATTATTTGAAGGAAAATTATTAGGAAAATTATTAGGAAAATACTATTTGTCAAATATAGATACTGTTCTTAAAAGATTTCCCCATTTTGCGTCCGCAAGATAACGTAAGATTTTAAGGTTTGACAAATGTTAATCTTCTTGTTTGATAAGCTGTTCACTTGGAACAGCTAGGCAAGTCCTAGAGTCTGGGTACAAGTGACAGGATGAACAACCCAGCGGGTTTCCGTCCCATTGGAGGTGTTGTACATGCTGCTATAGCGGTATGTCCGCTCACAGGATGAGTGACGCTGCCCAATAAACTCGCCCCTTGGGGCAAAATTAAAAAATATAAAAATAAATATCCCGGGAAGCAATATACAGATATGGCGTGAGAGTGGACTTTTTTCCAACTTGGGGTCAACACAGGAAATAACCCGTCATTTGATTAACTGCATTCTACTAGACCGGCCAGAGAATCTGGTCGTGTATTGTAAAGTTAACTGTCATTAACAAGTTGACTTGAAGTATAGAGAAGTACTGTTGTGTGTCATCATGTGATCACATAATAGTAGCAACAGAGTGTATCGGTGAAGATCTTGACCATCGTTGTACTGAGGATATCTCAACTGGTTATCCGAGTGTTATCCATCAATTACGATCGCCGCCGTTTGATTACTGGAGAGAATTAGCATTTTTCTCGTTGTGATTTGTGACTTAAGTAAACCACGTTGTTGACTAGGACCTGCCTTACCCTACAGAGTTCTTCAACTCTGTAGGGTAAGGCAGGTCCTAGTCAACAATGGCTTCTCCAATGGTTTCGTGGAAGACATCATAAGAAGGAAAGTGAAACGCCATGCAACCTCTGAAGAGACAACTAACACAGCACCTATACCCCCTATTAGACTATTTTACAGGAATTTCTTTTCCACAGCCCATAAAACGGAGGAAAGGGTCCTGAAAGATATTGTCAGTAGAAACGTTATCCCTACAGACAAAAATCAGAAGATACAACTGACGATTTACTATAAAACCAGAAAAACGGCCAGCCTACTCATGAGAAACTCTCCAGACACAAAGCAGAACGCTTTAAAGAGACCAACGTCGTCTATGCCTTCAAATGCCTTCTTGGGGACTGTAAGCCTAAAAAAAAGCAGTATATAGGCAAGACAACAACATCTCTTTCCAGGCGTTTAACGATGCATAAGCAACAAGGCTCCATTAAGGAACATATAATCTCTTCCCACAAACAAACCATCACCAGAGAAATCTTAGCAAACAACACAGAAATCATCGATAGATACAGCGATAGCAGGCGGCTTGACGACTGCGAGGCACTACACATCAAGAAGTCAACACCAGCAATCAACAGCCAATTAATGCACAACTATATTCTACCCACTTCAAGACTCCGCTCCAATATAGAAGCATCAAGAAATATGGACCAATAGGCTTTCTCCAATTACTTCCATTCAATACCCATTGTTTCGTGTTCTGTCTTGTGTTTGAATTTAATGCCCATTCAATACCCATTGTTTCGTGTTCTGTCTTGTGTTGGAATTTAATACCCATTGAATACCCATTGTTGAAAGTTCGTTTTTCACCTCATCCACCTCACCCAAATGTAGATATAAACCTCGAAGATGTGTAAGCTCTATTCAGTTTCAGTTGTGTGTTTGTAAACTAAAGTCTTTGAAAATGTAATAAGTTTTACGAAACGCGCTCAAGTTTCGCGTCAGACTAGAAATAAAAATGAATTTTGGAGAATTGATCTTTGAATTGCCATCAACAGTGAAAAGAAACGTAAGAAAGATAGAGAAAATTCGTGTTAGAATTATTAATCTTACTTTTTCGGCCATATTTAATAATATATGTCTACAGGAAAGACTGCTACCAATATATATATATATATATATATATATATATATATATATATATATATATATATATATATATATATATATTGAAAATTAATATTTTTAATACTTAAATAAATTAGTACAAACAACAATCGATTCATTTACTTGGTTGCTTAAAAGTCATTTAAGCCAGTAATGTGTTAACTATTCATCCCCATTCACAGTCACATTGTCACATTATCAACCTGCAGATAGAGCTTACCCTCTAGACACAAGAAAGTAGTTTCAGTAGTGCAGCCTTTCAGTATATTCCGCAAGATTGCTTGAGTTACTTGGAGTGCAGGAAGGTGTTATTATTGATACAAATAGTCCAATGTTATTTTGGTGGTCATTTTCTCTGGTACGTTAGCGAAAAGGCTTCCAACGTCAAGGGAAACGAAGAGCTCACGCGGTTCTGTCCTTTGAAGAACGTCGATATAAGTGGCAAGGAGTGACAAGGCAAATTTAAGGGAAGATGTGGTCGGAATGTACGACGATATTTTTTGGTTCAACCTCTTTGCGAATTTATATGTAGGCCTGTGGGTCTGCGAATTTATAGGCCTAGGTAGGTAGCTAGTCTTGTAGGTCTTCACATTTCTAAAGAGAAACCTGGTCAAAAGTCACCTGTTACTCGTTCAAATTTTAGGCCTTCAATCTCACCATTCGCTACACCTATGAGAATGATTCCAGCTGGGCAACTATTCGCTACCCAACTGGAACTTTAAAGTTTCAATTGGACAACGATTAGTGGCTTCTGGAATCCATCGTTATTGAGGCTGTTCGTGGTCTGGTTGATAGAGCTGCTGTCTACCGCTAATGGTTTATGGTTCCAGGATCCTACTGCCCAAGTAAATAAAATACGTCCTCCTTGGATATATTTAGGGCACCAGGAAGAGTTCCATCACCAAGAGACAAGATATTTAGTTCGTTGGACAAACTATCAGTGACTTCTATGATAGCTAAGCAAATAATTAAAGAGGGACTATGGGATTACTATTTGACAATTTCACAAGAGTCAATTTCATGTTCCCCACAGAGAATCTTTGAGTTGAAACTACAACATGAATAACTAAACAGATGAAGATGTCTGAAATATCTTCGAATGGTTAGGAGGACAGCATCTCTAGCGACGTGACTGTAGGCTTTGCTAGAATCAAGCATAACCAATGCCTTCAGGGCTGAGAAATTGGCAATATGTGTTCACGCTGCATGTCCTTTACTATGAGGAGAGGTCACCAGTAACTCACCCGACCAGTGCCAACAGTTTCCCGGGATCACTGGGAGGAGAGGTCATCAGTAACTTACCTGACCAGTGCCTAATGTGGTGTGTAAAGGCGTGCTTCAATGGGTGAATCTTCCTAAACCTTCATTTGTCCAATTTGTCCCTGAACTCACCCTTGCCCTTCCTTTCCCTTCTCTCTCTATGACCTATTCCTAACAAATTATTCTTAGCAGCAGGAAGCAGAAGGTCACGCTCGCGGGGTATAAAAGACGAACTAGTATCCCAAGACGTGGACACAAGCCTCTCGCCAGGTACAATACAATGATACTGGTAAGTACAGTCCTGGGGAAGAAGGGTTGCTTGAGTGTTGATACTCGAGTTGTAACTTGAACCCTTGAAGAAACGGGTTTCTATTATTGGGACGACGGGGTGCGGATCGTTAATGTGTGTGTGTGGTTAGTAGTTGTATTTACTATATGTGCATGCAGGATCAAGCTCTCAGCTCTTGGGACCCGTCTTTCTAAACGTCGGTTGTCAAATGTACCGACTCCCGAACTATTTTCCTATAGTTTTTCTATTTCAAATTTCTCTCTCTCTCTCTCTCACAGTACCAGGATACAGCCCGTAGACTGTGTAAATCCAATGGCCGCATTTTCTGCTGGGTGAACAGAGGCATTATGTGAAAGAATCTATGCTTATTGATTTCAGCCCCCACCAGGAATCGAACTCGACCCCTGAAGACTACAACTCAAGAGCTCAGAGGGGTAACCGCTTAGCTGCGAGGATGTGTGTGTGTGTGTGTGTGTGTGTGTGTGTGTGTGTGTGTGTGTGTGTGTGTGTGTGTGTGTGTGTGTGTGTGTGTGTGTGTGTGTGTGTGTGTGTGTGTGTGTGTGTGTGTGTGTGTGTGTGTGTGTGTGTGTGTGTGTGTGTGTGTGTGTGTGTGTGTGTGTGTGTGTGTGTGTGTGTGTGTGTGTGTATTTGGTTTTACTTCATTCTCCTTTCATTGTAAAATTTAACACCATAGGAAGCATTGAATCTCAATAATAAGACTCTGTCCTACTAGAGAAATACTCAATGCTAAAAATATAAGAGTCTGTCCTGTGTTTCAACTCAAGGAAAGAACTTCCACAGTCCCGCGTAGCAACAAGGCTGTGGTCAAGGTTGCGTCCTATATGATGTCATATTGCTAGTCGTTGTTTGTTTTATCTCCTGCAGGTGGTCGTTCTTGCCTGTTTGGCCACCGCAGTCGTCGCCGCCCCTCAGGGGAACAAACAACAAGTCGAGGTCTCCAATTATGAGCAAAACGTCTCTAGCGACGACAACTTCAGCTACGCTTTCGAGGCCGACAACGGCATCAGCGTGTCTGTCTCCGGCTCCCGGGGCGCCGCTGGCCAGGTCAACATGCAGGGCTTCTATACGTAAGGTCACATGAGTACATAAGCTTGCTAGCCTTAGAAAGATATTACGGCATTTCAGTTTGAAACAACAAGAAAACGTATATTCTGAACTCACAATCATGGATCCCGGGTTCGATTCCCGTACGGGAAATGGCTAGGCACGTTTCCTTTCCCCTAGTGCCTCTGTCCACCTGGCAGTAAAACGACACTCTAACGTTAGACAACTGTGATTGAGTTACATCCTGGGAAGGTTCATTAGTTCGACATTGAGGACCTCGATTCATGCATGAAGTTTCTATACACATAGGCTACCTGTTCCTGACAAAACGAATTATTGTCAAATTATGTTGCGGTATGTCATACATAATAGCCAAAAAACAAACAACTATAGGCCTTGTAGATAAAAATGCTTTTGTCTAATTACTAAAGTATATTTTCATTTGTTATAGTCGAATAAATATTATTTTGCACTTTGTGAAACTCATAAATGTCATGATGACACCGATTGCTAAGTAGCAGGGGCTTAATTATATATATTTTACATATGAATCAAGAATATGTTAGTTTTCGTCAGATTTCGTTGTTAAATAAAATGTTGTGTAAATTTACATTTGCACATCTTCTTTATTTAACTGTTCATTTTTAGGTTGAAAAAGTCCACTCCATTTTAAGATTTAACTGTCAAATTTTACGTTGAAAAAATCAACTCCATTTTAAAATATTGAGCTAGTTAAGCAGCTGTGAAGAGTCAGACTTCCTACACGCAAGTAAACACGATGGATTTGTCCAGGTTATCCTTCTTACCCAGGTACGTCCTCGACAACGGGACGCAAGTGCAAGTCCGCTTCGTCGCCAACGACAGTGGCATCCGGCCCGAGTTGGATCTACTGTTAAGGCTACTTCACTTCCAGCCCGCGGTCCCACGACCCCCAATTCAATCATTTCTCCCACCGTTTCCAGGAGGATCATTTGGTAGCGCAGGCGGTATCTCCAAACCGCACCCGGGAATTCCTTTCTAGAAATCGCCTTCGCACCCAAGAGCTACATTCCAGGGAAACTAACGTATGTACGTTCAGTGCATAGCTATATTGACTACATAACACATTTGGACTCTTAACATTAACACTTTCTTAGTAAAAGTACGCAAATCTTTATATATTCATTACCACTTGGTTGCATAACAGCTTAGTTTAGTTCGTAATGTGTTAAAAGCACACCATCACTTTGCATTGTTTATTAACAGCCGGGCGTCTCAAGAGATGTTAAACGGTGAAACACAAGGACGTTTATGAATATTTTAACACAACACAAGCAACGATGTGTTGAATGCCTAAGAATTTTGAGTTGTGGGCTAACAACCTCCGGAGAGTTGTTAGGACCACGTCACCATCTTGGAGTTAAGGGAAGACTGTTGACATTGCTCAGGGGGTACCTGAGTAACAGAACCGCCTCAGTCCTTTTCAAGGGGGTCAAAAGTAAACTCTGTGCACCCTTTGAGTTGGGTACACCCTAGGGTGGAGTGCTAAGTCCCACACTGTTCAATGTTCTGATGCACAAATTAACAATTGATATTCCCACACTACCTGACGAAGCCGTCATTTGTTATGCCGTTGATATATGCATTGTTGCAAATTCCCAAACTTGACTGCAAGCTCTACTTGATTCATTCGCTGCTAAAAGCATTGAATGTGGTCTTGTTATCTCTATAACTAAATCCAGAGTTCTCCATCCCAAAGAGAAAACTCATGTCCCTATAGCTTTCAAGGTCAACAACCAGAACATTGAAACGTGTGGGCAGCACAAATACCTTGGAGTTGGTATTAACAGTGACATTGTAAATGATCTACACCGTAGGTTAAAAGAAAGACTAAAACCATCGAGAACACTTACTGGTAAGAATATTGGTATCAATATTAAATATGCTAGACTATTCTATATGATGTTTGTTAGATCTCTCGTTGATTATAATGCTCTGCACTTAATTAATTTCCCCTCCTCTCTGTTGGACAAACTTGAAGTAGTACAGAATGAGGCCATGAGGATAATTCTTGGTGCCCCAAGATGCACAAGAATCATCAACATGAGGGAAGAACTGAAGCCTCCAACCATACTAGAGAGAGAATAATGCAAGTTAACACTACCTTTTGCCTTAAAGTCATGAGAGATCCTACATCTCCTGCATTGCTCAGAGACAAATTATTTAGTGCTGTTAACACCCTTTTGACTGATGCCGACATACCAACTCACTCCTTTTATGATAATTGGCTGAGAAACAATGCTTACAATCTCATTAAACTTAACATTCCTTTTAAGTCTCTCATTCCTGTCTCTGATATTCCTCTTTATCTGTACCCACCATTCAAGTATCATACACACCTGTCACCAAGAAAGATAATGAGAATCTTGCTCTACTCAAAGCTGTCACTCTTGAAACAATTGCCTCCTCCATCGAGAGTCTAAGATCTCACGAGCACTGTGTCTACACCGACGGCTCAGTCCAGTCTTCTACTGGACGGACTGCAGCGGCATGTAGGTTTTATAGAAATAATATTTGCACAAAGACTGTCAGTGTCAGGTTAAACAACTGGCTGACCTCCACACAAGCAGAACTAGCAGCATTACATTTAGCAACCAGCACATTAAAAAACATTGGAGGAGGAATAATATTCTGCGATTCAAAGTCTGCTCTTCAAGCAATCGAAAACTTCTCTTGGAAGATCGACAGCAAGAACCTCATACTCCCAATTATAAATGACCTAATTGATGCACAGAGTAAAAGGTCTCGAATCTCCTTTGTATGGATACCTTCACACATAAACATAACCCATCATAATGATACAGACATTGCAGCCAAATTAGCGTGTAACAAGTTTGAAGTTGAATTAGATCTAGGTATCCCCATCTCTGCTGTCAAAACTGTATTGGTCCAAACATTCAGATCTGATAGGAAAGAACTTACTGACTCCCAACGACCTGAAAGTACTAGTATAAAAAGCTATGATTTGTTCAGATCTGAAACCTACATCTATGGACAGCACAAAACGTCCACTAGACTGTGCGACACAGTGGTTGCAAGGATCAGGTTGGGTTACCGTTACCTGTGGCAGGTGGCTGCAGGTGACGGATCTCCCAATCCTGAGCACTCCAGTTGCAAACTCTGTGAGCAGGAACTACGGCATGATCTCCCGCACTGCATCACTGAATGCCCAGTTATTAGACCTTTCAGACCAGTTGGCATGAGGTACCTGGAGCTTTGCAATTACTTTATTCACTCTCGTATTCTTGAAGATATCCTCACAGTATACCCAAAATTTGCCAGTGCAGGCTATTAAACACATGCTCTGTATGACTAACCATCCTGCGAGATGGGGACTTGTATTACCACTGCTACCTTATTCAATCTTGTGATGTTGATATCCTCAAAATGCATCCGGAGTCTGCCAGTGCAGACCGCTTATCACATGCCTCTGTATGACTAACCATCCTGTGTGATGGGGATTTTTTAGCATCACTTAGTTAGCTTTTTTGACACACTGTACTCCACTTCATATAGTCTAGGGTAGCTGCACTAATGCAGATGTACCTAATTTGTTAATAAAAAAAAAATTGGTGAGCAGAAATGGCAGGGTCTTTGTGAAATATTTAAGAGACAATAACATGTCTGTATTCAACTTTGACTCCTCTAACATCACACACCTCATGGGTGGCAGGTTTGATTATGACACTGGTCACGGTCTCATCGATAATGCTGGCGGAGGATCAATTGTTCACGAATTAGTTAGTGATCACTTTGCCATATTCAGTTCATACACTATGAATAATGTAAAATCCCTAAGCTTTGAAAAAATAATCAATATCCCTGAAAATTTACACATGCACTTCAAATTCCGCATTTCTGAATGGTATAACACTGTTTTACTACTGGCAATGCTTTTGAGGATCTGGTTACTGAAGTAACCGCTTTTTATGACAATATTGTAAAATCCACAAGACCCAAAACAGTGAGGAAGGGACAGATGAGGTTCACTGACTCACGCCTTAAGTCCCTGCTTGACAGTTCTATTCCTAGCTGAGCAGAATAAAACAAAAAAAACTGACACCCTCTATATCCAGCAGGTGTATAACCAGCACTGGGAACTGTTTTTGCAAGGCGTCAATCATGCAACATCCTCATCCCAAAGGTGGAATAAAATTAAAAAGATTTCATCCTAGCAGTCGTCAACTTTATTACCATTCACCTGTAGACTATGCCGACCTGCTGCTTCAACAATATGCAAGCACTGCCAGTATAGCAGCCTACCCCTAGATGTAGAACACCATCTGGCTAGTACCAAAATATATCATAACTTCAATATTGAAATTGCTTGTAGAGAAATAGGGCTTGATAACTATGGCATAACCCCCTTTGAAATTAAAAATGCACTCAAGAAAGGTAAGGCTACGTCTCCTGGAGAGGATGGCATCACATACAATACCATGAGAGTACTTGCTGAGCTGCCAAATAGCCCTTTGCTGGAATTGTTTAATCAAAGTCTAAGGCAGGGTGTCTTACCTGGCCGCTGGACACGGAGACTCATAATACCCAAGCTTAATTCAAAAAAATTCAGACCCATTTCTCTGACGTCGTGCATGTGTAAAGTTCTTGAGAGGATTAATTTCGACAGACTAATGTTTCAAATCAAGCCTCACCTTGCTCCTAACTTGTTTGGTTTCCATCCTGGAAGAAACCAAGCAAGCACACAAACTTGCTTTGCTGAATTTTTTATCAGAGAGGGACCAAGCTCTCGGGCGGCATTTATTGATCTCAAAACTGATTTTCATACAGCAAACAGAGAAATCTTAAAACAACTAGCCTCTTTTGGAATTAAGGGAAGACTGTTGAGTTACGGCCTCAATGGGACGCAACCGGGTTCTTTTCTGGTGGTACGAAAGTCCTGGTATCCGGTCGCAAGTTAGTAGTGGCTTTCAAGGGGCGAGTTCAGTAATGCAAGTAAAACAAAAAGGGGGAGGTACATTAAATACAACAGGTCGTCACTTTATCCATATATAATTATTCTTCCCATCACCATATATATATATAAAACTCTTAAACGGAAGTATTACTACACTATGTGTACAGCAACGTCTCTCTCAGAAGACACTAAACACTCGGCGAAGCTCAATCGATGCAGTCTTGTACCATGTTTCCTCATCCGTGATACTACCCTCAGCAGGTACCAGGAAACAACAAAGAGTCTACCCTGGCCACGGGCCAGCCAAACCACAATTCCAGTAAGTGCCTCTTCGTGAAGGCCCACAACCACAGTCCAGCCTGTTGCTGGCAGGTACCAATCTGCCTCGCTGTTGGGCCACTTCACTTGCAGATACTAGCGTAGCAAGCCCTAGGCAGGAGCGTCGTGCAACTAGCTGGTTACTCTCCTCTTCAGCACCTTAGTCAGTTGTCTCTTCTACCAGCCAGCCCCGGGTACGGCGAATCCCGTCACTGCCACTCCACAAGCAGACAGTAGAACACTGCACAGTCCTCTTCCGGCGGCGGCCCACTGCTTCTGTAAAACAGACTGGTGTAGAGACCTTGGCTGCCCTGGTAGACTAACTGTTTTTATATCACAGCTGCCCTACATCGACTCTGTGAATACAGACACGTCATCAGTACACTGGAACACTACATGGGACCACTAGGAAACATCACTTACTGGCTTAGACACCTACGTACACCTTTTCGCTCAATAGATGGCACTGATTGCCTAAGCACCACCTCAATAGAGGTCAGCACCAGCTACCTCACGAGCCGACTAGGACAGGAATCTAGCGCCTCTCCCCGGTATATTCTCGTCATCACTAGATGGCGTCGTCCATGTTGTGGGGGGTTTCAGGAGCTGTTACGGACCCGAGCCCAGCGTCCAAGCACGGAGCAGTGACGACCGCGCCATCTGTGGGTCAGCTCCCAAAACTCCCTCCAAGTGGACGACGCCATCTAGTGAGGACGAGATATACCGGCCACAGGAGCTGGTTTCCCGCCTTATTCAGCTCGTAACGTAGCCGCTGCTGACCTCTGGTGAGGTGACGCTTAGAGAGCAACGCCATCTATGGAGTGGATAGGTGGGCGTTTGCGTCTAAGCCTGTAAGTGAGGTGCCCTAGAGTGTAACCAGTACTGATGACGTGTCTGATTACAGAGTCGACCTGGGACTGCTGAATCGGACGGTGGATCAGTCTACCCAAGGCAGCCGTAGTATCTCCACGCATTTGCTGCAGAAGCTGTGAGTCACCCCACGGATGAACACTGTTGTGTTAGCCTGCCTGTGAGGTGGCAGAACCAGGGATTGTCGTACCCGGGGCTGACTGATGGAGAAGACTAGCCACTGGGGTGTTGTGGTGAGGAGGAATCTGTGGAATCACACGAGGCTCCTGCCTAGGGCTCGCAACCCTAGTATCGGTTGTGGAGTGGCCTACGCAACGTAGCTGATTGGAACCTGCCAGCTACAGGCTGGATTTGTGGTTGAAGGCCTCCACGACGGTGCACCCAGTGGGACTGTGATTTGGCTGGCCTGTGGCCGGGGTAGACTCGTCTAGAGAATCTAAGGATTCATCGTGAGGCCACGAGAAGAGGACCAGGGCTACTCATCGTGAGCACCGTGGAGCATCCCATGTCTTCGGAGGAAGACGAGTTATTGTAAATAAGAAGTGTTGTAATAGCAACCCCGCGTGAGACTGTGATATATTTATTTATGGTGGTGGTAATAATTATATATTTAATTTAGTGCAGTTTTATCCCTTCCCCTTTAATTTACTTGCGTTACGGAACACACCCCTTGAAAGCCACTACTAACTTGGGGTCGGATACCCAATCTCTAATAACATCAGAGAAAGAACCCAGTTGCGACCCAATAGGGCCGTAACAGGAGCGGACTCACAGATGGCGTTGACGTCACTGCTCAGTGCTCTGCCGATGAACTTGAATTCGTAACATGTTGATATGGCTCAGGGGTTACCTAGTAACAGAACCGCCTCAGTCCTTTTCAAGGGGGTCAAAAGTAAACTGTGCCCTTTGAGTTGGGTACACCCTAGGGTGGAGTGCTAAGTCCTTCACTGTTCAATGTTCTGATGCACAAATTAACAATTGATATTCCCACACTACCTGACGAAGCCGTCATCTGTTATGCCGATGACATATGCATTGTTGCAAATACCCAAACTAGACTGCAAGCTCTACTTGATTCACTCCCTGCTGAAAGAAATTTAATGTGGTCTTGTCATTTCTATAACTAAATCCAGAGTTCTCCATCCCCAAGAGAAAATTCATGTCCCGATAACTTTCAAGGTAAACAACAAGAACACTGAAACGTGTAGACAGCACAAATACCTTGGAGTTGGTATTAACAGTGACATTGTAACGATCTGCACCGTAGGTTAAAAAAAACTTTAAAACCAATGAAAACACTTACTGGTAAGAATATTGGAATCAATATTAAATATGTTAGACTGTTCTATATGATGTTTGTTAGATCTGTCATATTATTATAATGCTTTGCACTTAATTTCCCCTCCTCTGTGTTGGACAAACTTGAAGTAGTACAGAATGCGGCCATGAGGATAATTCTTGGTGCGCCGAGATGTACAAGAATCATCAACATGCGGGAAGAACTGAAGCTTCCAACTATACTAGAGAGAATCATGCAAGTCAACACGACCTTTTGCCTTTAAGTCATGAGAGACCGTACATCTCCTGCATTGCTCAGAGACAAATTATTTAATGCTGTTAACACCCTATTGACAAGTGCCGACATACCAACTCACTCCTTTTATGATAAATGGCTGAGCAAAAATGCCTACAATCTCATTAAATTCAACATTCCTTTTAAGTGCAATCTACCTGCCTCTGATATTCTTCTTTATCAGTACCCCACCATTCAAGTATCATACACACCTGTCACCAAGAAAGGTAATGAAAATCTTGATTTTTTCAAAGCTGTCACACTCGAAACAATTGCCTCCTCCATCGAGAATTTAAGATCTCACGAGCACTGTCTACACCGACTGCTCATCCAATCTTCTACTGGACGGACTGCAGCAGCATGTATGTTTTATAGAAATAATATTTGCACAAAGATTGTCAGTGTTAGGTTAAACAACTGGCTGACCTCCACACAAGTAGAAGTAGTGTCATTACAACTAACTACCAGCACATTAAAAATATTGGAGGAGGAATAATATTTTGTGATTCAAAGTCTGCTCTTCAAGCAATCGAAAACTTCTCCTGGAAGATCGACAGCAAGAACCTCATACTACCAATTAAAAAGGACCTAATCGCTGTACAGAGCAAAGGGTCTCGAATCTCCTTTGTATGGATACCATTACACATAAATATAACCAATCATAATGAGACAGACATTGCAGCCAAATTAGCGTGTAACAAAGATGAAGTTGAATTAGATCTAGGTATCCCCATCCCTACTGTCAAAACTATATTGGTCCAAACACTCAGGTCTGACAGGAAAAAAATTACTAACTCCCAACGACCTGAAAGCACTAGTATAAAAAGCTATGATTTGTTCGAATCTGAAACCTATATCTATGGGCAGCACAAAACGTCCACCAAACTGTGCGACACAGTGGTTGCCAGGATTAGGTTAGGTTACCGTTACCTGTGGCAGGTGGCTACAGGTGACGGATCTCCCAATCCTGAGCACTCCTGGTGCAAACTCTATGAACAGAAACTGCGGCATGATCTCCCACACTACGTCACCGAATGCCCAGTTATTATATCTTCCAGACCAGTTGGCATGAGGTACCTGGAGCTTTGCAATTACTTTACTCACTCTCGTGTTCGTGAAGACATCCTCACAGTGAACCCAAAATTTGCCAGTGCAGGCTCCTGAACATATGGCCCGGTGTGACTAACTATCCTGCGAGATGGGGACTTTTAGTATCACTGCTGCCTTATGCACTCTTGTGTTCATGATATCCTCATAACGAACCCAGAGTCTGTCAGTGCAGATTACTTATCACATGCCTCTGTATGACTAACCATCCTGTGTGATGGGGATTTTTTTTAGCATCCCGTAGCTAGCTTTTAGACACTGTACTCCCCTTCATATAGTCTAGGGTAGCTGCACAAATGCAGATGTACCTAATGTATTAATAAAAAGACTTGTTGAACAACTAGCAAATATACTTAATTCTAAAATACAATTCGATATATTTATACCGAGAAACGAAATGTTCTCATTGTGAATATACATGAAAACATGTAAACCTTACGTCATAATACATGTATGTTACTTTAAAACATATGTATCAATGTAATTAAGTAATCTATGTATCATCTGCATGCATGCACATAATACTAATGAATATGGTGTAATATTCAATGTATATACCGAAATAATCCATGTATGGGGACTAAATAATAAATTTGGAAAGAAACTATTTTCATATGTAATAAAACAAAGGTACACATAATGAAATAAATAATTTATGTGTAAAATAATCAGTACATATCATGAGGTAAACAGTATCTGTAATGAAATAATGCACATATATGAAATAAAATAATATAACAGTTCACTAAGCATGAGAACAACCCAAATTTTTAATGATCAATTCTGGAAGTGAAGTAATATCTACAGGTTGGTAATGAGCTTTCTGTAGACTAAAGGATCACTTAACTACTGTAGTGATGAGGAAGACGTGTTCACTTAATTATTGTAGTGATGAATAAGACTGCATACTTAACTAGTGATGAGGATGATGTGTTCACTTAACTAATGATGAGGATAATGTGCTCATTTAACTAATGATGAGGATAATGTGCTCATTTAACTAATGGTGAGGATTGTTGGAAATATCCAACACTTATTCATCCTTTTAGTTTTTTAATAAATCATCCTTTCAGTTCTTTAATAAATCATCCTTGTACTAATAACAGTAATTTACTAATATTACTAACGTGTAAATTAACTATATTAGTTCTTTTTCTACTGCGCAATTATTTCGCCGAATATTTGTACTTCGTGGCATGGTTGCTTCCAGCAATTTAGCATAGGGAAAGATAACATCTACATTTCAGAAAATTAGGTTCTATTTTCACCTCGTATCAGAATTCTTTCCTAAGAATTGTTGACTGATACTATGTTAACCAGTGATCAAATAAAATCGCGTTATTAGCTGAAGATCACAATTTAACAGTAATCTCTGTTAACCTAGAGCTAGCACGGAGGAACGAAATTTTCCATACATTTTCATTCATTTTCGTCCATATGAACACACTTTCATATTAATAATTATACGAAGAGAATGCAATTAATTTTACCTTCCTTATAACAAATCCTAGTCTTAATATCTCGCATGGTATCTCGGGAGCCGGTCGGCCGAGCGGACAGCTGGCTGGCCTTGTGATCCTGTGGCCCTGGGTTCGATCCCAGGCGCCGGCGAGAAACATTGGGCAGAGTTTCTTTCACCCTATGCCTCTGTTACCTAGCAGTAAAATAGGTACCTGGGTGTTAGTCAGCTGTCACGGGCTGCTTCCTGGGGGTGGAGGCCTGGTCGAGGACCGGGCCGCGGGGACACTAAAAATCCCCGAAATCATCTCAAGATAGCTCAAGATGGTTGAGAAATTAATAGAAGAATTTTCCGTCCTAACTCGGTATGCTTCTGCGCATGTGCAGGCGAGACTGGGAGGAAGACGCCACATTAACTTTGGTAGAGAACAGCAATGTCCAGGAACTCGTCAAATTCCAGTCCGTAATTTACGTCCTTCTAACAGCAGCAGAGGCAGGAGGATTGGGAGAGTTTCCTTAATCAACGGACACTCGGCTCGGCAACTATAAGTTCCTAATTTTGTTTAGTATTGTGATCACATATTAAACATATGGGAGGGATGTGTTAAGCTGTAGGAAGAAAAAATCAACCAGTTCGTTTTCCATTTTACTGTTCCCTCAATTTCGTTTGGGAAATTGTGTCTGTAATTCTTATGTAGACAGATTTTACAATGTAACTGCCTTTCAGTTCCCGAGTCCACGTCGAGCAAGAAATAGGCTACGCCACGATCACGTGGAACAAATTACCTAATGAGTTATCAATGACGCTTGGCGACAGATGTTCACGTTTCTCACTTCTTACAACTAAGCCATTGTCATAGCATTGAGTAGTCATAACTAACCCTTAGTTGATTATTGATATTCTAAATAAATCATTTCATTTATCAACATTTGATTAATTTTAGATATCAAATTTATAATTACTTTATATGCCATATAATTATTATTGATATTTCTTATATATTCATGATTTATTCTGATGAAGAACCAGTATTGAATTATTGTGCTAATAATATCGTATTTACTTAGGGCCTATACCCCCCCTAAGCTTGTGAGTGAGTTTGACTCTTAATTTAATTAATTATGATATACAGTCTTATTAATGTTTCACATTACACTATTATTCCTTAAGATCCATAGGCACTAGTTCGTGGATTTAATTTCAATACATTTGCTCATTTCAGTTTTCTACTTTTTCACAAAAAGAGGTGGTCCTTCATAGCTATCGAATGTAATGATTATTTTTATTATCATTCTGAGTCAGACTTTCCCACAAGGATGATGTGCTCACTTAATTAGTGATGAGGATGATGTGCTCACTGAACTAGTGATGAGGATGATGTGTTCACTTAACTAGTGATGAGGATGATGTGTTCACTTAACTAGTGATGAGAATGATGTGCTCACTTAACAAATGGTGAGGATGATGTGCTCACTTAAACTAGTGATGAGGATGGTGTGCTAACTTAACTAATGGTGAAAATGATGTGTTCACTTAACTAATAGTGAGGATGATGTGTGGGAAAAATCTCCCAGCAGGAATTTATTTATTTATTTAATAAATTAATAATTATTTATTGTATTAAATTATTTCTAGTTTATTTATTAATGATTGATTTCTAATTAAAATGGACTGTATGATACTTTAGTGGACTGAATGATTCTATAGTGGTCCTGCTATAGTGGTTTTGGGCTGGTCCCAAACCTGCACACAGAAATAACACCACACGAGTCCAGGAGGCATGGCAGGATGTGCCAAATACCCCCGTTGAAAAGCAGAGGGGCAATAAGTACGCTGAGGATGAACTCTAACAACATCAGAGGCCCGAGACTGTTCAACAAACTTCCACTACACATAAGGGGCATAGCTGGCCGACCCCTCAGAGTGTTCAAGAGAGAGGACTTGATAAACACCTCCTAAGGATACTTGATAAACCAGGCTGGTAGTCATACGTCAGGCTGCGAGCAGCCGCGTCCAACAGCATGGTTGACCAGTACAGCAGCCAGGAGGCCTGGTAGAGAACCGTGACGTTGGGCCCAGAAAGCATCGCAAAGTAACCCACAAGGTAAGATAAACTGCTAAGAACTTCCATCCACAACTTGGGAGTTATTTAATAATCGCCTAATCAAAATTAACCTACTGATACAAATTTGTTAGTAATGGATAATTTACGATGATTAGTTATATTAAAGGGTTTAGCTTAGCCTTTATGTTGAATGGGACCTGGTTATAAGCAATGGACAAGCCTCCTTCACATAAGCTGAAACTCGTATGTTAGGCTTTAATGGCGACGTGGTATGCCTCGTGTTGCACCAGGATATATGTTGAAATTTCTCCTTCCCCTTAGACCTCACCTGCCGAATAATTACAGAGTAATTTCAACTACTATGTGAGGTATGTAACTTTGAAACGATATTGTGAGTGATTAACTCAAGGCTTGACCGTTCCGGAAGGCTTGCCCTGCATCTTAATCAACTAACACTAAACATATACATAAATGGCCACTATGACATATACTAGCTTAGTTAAGCTGATATAGAATACTTACCAATGCTAGCGAGCTTGTACTGTTGATTGAAGACTGTGTGGTTATTTTGTAGTGCGACTCCAGGAAAGTTTCTCTGTGAGCTTATGCATGTGTGTTGACTGGGGCAAGCTTGTCTCTATAATGGCGTCTCTCCTTTCCCGCGCACCAGGGACGTGTCCTCTGGAATGGTTATAAATTTGATTCTAAATGGTTCTAAATTCCTAGATAGAGTTTGAAATGAAACATTCGTTGTTTCGCCCCGTTACCATAGAGTAAGCAATCAAATTGTGTTACCTAATACACAAATACTGCACTCTACATGGTGGGGTACTACCCTCACCTTCTTGAGACAACAGCTCTGGCTTCCTCAAGGTCGCCAGACTCTTAGGTCCATATTAAAATCTTGTGTAGTATGCTGGAGGTACAACGCTTAGGTGTGTCCTTATCCCGGACCTCTACCACTCCCTAAGGAATGAGTTGTCTACCTTCGTCCTTTTAAGACCACTGGCATAGACTACACAGGAGTACTGACACTAACAGGCACTAAGGACTAAGTTCCAGTGAAAGCATACATCTTCCTATTCACCAAGCCTTTATTTGTCCAATCTGTCCCTGAACTCATCCTTACTCTTTCTTTCCCTTCTCTCTGTGACCTATTCTTTGTAAGGTAGTCTGAGCAGCAGGCAGGCAGAAGGTCACGCTCGCAGAGTATAAAAGACAAATTAATATCTCAGACGCGGACACAAGCCTCCCACCAGCCACAACACAATGTTACTGGTGAGTACAGTCCTCAGGGACGAAGGTTCATCGAATGTTGATGTTCAAGTTGTAACTTGAACTCTTGAAGACACGGGGAAGGAAACTTTGTGTTATTGTGACGATGAGGTGGGGGTCTGTTCGTGTGTATACTCGCCTAGATGTGCTTGCTGGCTCGAGCTTGGCTCCTTGTCCTGATTTTTTAACATGCTTAGATTAATGCAAGGACTCATTTCTTACGCTTTTATCATATTTACATATAATACTTTGAATCATATTAGCCTCGTTGATTACTATGTCTAACATATTTCACTAACTAACAACTCTAACACAGCGAGGGTCTATGACAAATTTGCGTATGTATTTTCCATCCATGACATCTCATTCTGCTGTTCTTAGCTCTAAAAAAACGCTGCTTTGTCTACTATGTCAATTCCTCTTAGAATCTTATATGTTGTTAGCATTTCCACCAAATCTCTCCTTTCGTTTAGTGTGGGAAGGGCCAGTTCTGTAAGTCATTCCTCACAGCTCAAACCCTTTAGCTCAGGAATGAGTCTCGCTGCATGTCTTTGGATATTTTGTAGTTTCACATTGTCCTTTGTTAGGTAAGGGTTCCATGGTAGTGATGCATATTCAAGAGTGGGTCTCACGTTTTCTGAAGATATAGCCCGGAAAACCCCGTTATCCAGGATTCTAAAAGATACTAAAATTTATTTTCTTGGGGAAGAAGTAGAGCTTAAAGTTTTTAAATTTAAAATTTTGCCTCGAGGGGCGAGTTTATTGGGCAGTGCCAGTCATCCTGTGAGTGGTCATACCGCCATAGCAGCATGTACAGCACTCTCCAATAGGAAGAAAACCCGCCGGGTTGTTCATCCTGTCACTTCTACCCAGATACAGCTGGGACTTGCTTAACTGTCTCAAGTGAACAGCTCCTCAAACAAGAAGATTAACATCTGTCAACCCTTAAATTCTTACGTTATCTTGCGGGTGCAAAATTGGGAAATCTTTTAAGAACAATATCAATTTTTGACAAATAGTGTTTTCCTTCCTTAAACAATGTGGGGTTTGTTATTCTACACATATTTCTAATGTGTCTCAGGTGTTCACATTTACGAAGTAGTGGTCAAGGAGGTGTCCGTCACTCTCATCACAGATTCTGCAACTCCGCTGATCAACAGTTCTTTCCATTCCGAGACTACATGGATATTTGTTTCCAAGATGGATTCTCGCAATTACTGATTCTCTCCCACGTCCTCCTCCTCTTTGTCCATAATGATTTGGATTGCCAGCTACAACTATGTTGTACCATCGTACAGATTCACTGGCTTGCGCTTCTATCCTCCTTTCCTCAGTAATCTTGTCACGGTGATGTTGCCTGATAATACCTCTAATTTGTAGAAGAGTCTTGGGTATGAAGCATTCAATATGGTCTCCTTCAGCTCCTTCAACAGCCAGAACATCTGCTCGTTCATTTCCACATATTCAAACATGGGAGGGGATCCACAGAAACTTGACTACTCTTCCCTGGTTGGTTAGTACCCTTACAACTCTCTCAATTTCAGCGACTATCGCAAGATTTTCTGTCTGATTTTTACTTAGGCTTTGCAGTGCTGCTTTTGAATCAGTGCAGATCATTGCACCATTAGTGTTTAGTTCAAGGAATATTAACGCCATAACAATGGCAGTTAGCTCTGCTTGCGTTGAAGAGGCATAGTTCTCAATACGTGCGTTTTCTTCATTTCTGCATTGAAAAGCATTATCCTTAATTACAGTTTATGCTGCACCAGCCCCGCCTTTGACAGGATTAGATGATCCATCAGTGTAGATTTGATCTAGTTCATTTCCGGCTTCTTTATAAATTTCCTCGAGATACTTGTGCCTCATTTCCTGTGGTATCATGTTGGATTTTTTCGTTGCCATTTCATTGATGATAATCCTGCATGAGTCATCCTCCCAGGGAGGTAACCTCTCTACAAGCATGAACTCACGGGCTTGCTTAAGCAGGTGAAGTTCTTCGAGGTAGCAGACTGATCTGTGATGCCATTTTTTGCTTCTCCTGTTTCCTGCTGTTAGTAGCAGAGAACTCATTTTTTCTTGGTAATATTATTGTAATATCAATTAGGTTATCATAATTGCAAGCTTAACATTCAGTTCCTTAATTCTGCTTTTAAGACTCTGGAGGGACAACTTCTCTCGTAGATTAGACGTTTTGGCAGTTCTTGGAACTCCAAGAATGATTGTCATGGCTTCATTTTGTATGCTTTGGAACCTTCTCATATAGCTTTGGGAATAGGTGCCTAAAACTGGTGCGGCATAGTCTATGACGGAGCGCACATAGGCTGTTTACATCATTTTAAACACAGCAATAAAGGCTCCTTGTCCATTTCAGGTCAGAGATTTCAGTACCCTGAGTCAACTTTTTCATGTTCCAATGAGCTGGTCGAGCTCCTCTTTCCTTCCCTTGTTAGAGCCGACAGTGATGCCTAGGTATCGATAGTGGTCTACCCATTAAAGTGCTACACCATTAATTTGTAGTTCTTCATTTGCTCCTCGCTTGTGATGAGAGTATGCTTTTGTCTTGTTTGTGGAGAGAGTGAAACCGAGCTTAATACATTTCCTTCCAAGGAGTTTAACAGACTGTTTAATTTTCCCCAAGTTAGGGCTTGTATCAGGGCATCATCTGCATACCCCACCTGTTGCGTCCCTTCCGGAAAATCAATATTTGTAATGGCGTTCATATGTACATTGAATAGTGTGGGGCTTAAGACTCCGCCCTGAGGGGTACCTAGTTCCATAATCATTGTGCTTGAGACAGCTCCACTAAAGCAGACTTTGGCTTTCCTCTCTGTGATGTAATCTTCAATCCCTTTCAAGAGTTTCCCCTTGACACCTATGCAGGAAAGCTCATCCAGGATCGCATTCCTTTGTGCTTTGTAGAAAGCTCCTTTGATGTCAACAAATACAGAGTACCTAGCCGTGTCATTAGCCAGGTAATTAACTATACAATTTGTTGTGCTCCGTCCTTTAACAAATCCATTGACTCCCTCCCCTAACCTGCCTATTTGGTATAATAGTCGGTTTAGGATGATCCTTTCAAGCATCTTGCAAGTGCATGACATGAGACTGATAGATCTGTAATTGCCAGTGTCATTGGGCTTCGGTATTGTAATGATTATTGCTTGTTGCCATTGTGTGGGCATCATTCCACTTAGAAATGATTTATTAAACAGGTGGTGTAGTGGATTCCCAGACACTTCACACAGTGCACCAAATATGTCGTAGGTGACTCCATCCTCACCCGGTGCAATACTTTTAACCCTTTTTAATAGCCCCCCTTACTTCCTGGGCTGTGATTGGTTCCCCATACTCATCATCACTGGTCTGTGCTCTTGTTATCCTAATTCTTCTGTCATTATGTCGCAGGAGCTCTTCCCTGCTTGTTTCTGTAGGGAGGGAGGAGGAGGAGGATGCATCACTTCTCTTGTGAATTAGTTCCTCAGCTTTACGCTGGGGGTGTTTGTGAGTCATAGGCCGGGTTCTACCCAACACTAGCTATTTGAATTTTCGCCCACACTTGTCTTGCAGATGGTTCTCTTCCAACAGAGCTAGTGAAGTCAAGCCATTGTCTTTCCCGCTCTTTAATCTTCTCTTCCTTGGCTACTTGACACAGTTTTAAACAGCTCTTGGTTGCTTTCAGTGGGATGTCTCCGATACTCTCTACTCATGTCCCTTACATTTGCATTGAGCATCTTTATGAAATCGTTCTCATACCATTTTATTTTCTTCTTCTGAGGGTGACTTCGTTGAGTCGCACGGCGCGGAGCTCTAAGACAGCTCTCAATTTGGTTATTAAGATCAACAACAAATTTATCAGTGTCTTCGGGGATTTGGTATTCCGTGAACCAGTCACTCATCCTGTTTATGAAGCGCGGTCTTATATCTGGTCCGAGTGATAACCTTTTTCTTTTATTTGTCTCTTTCCCTCTCTTGCTCATGTCGACGGTGGTAATCAATGCCCAATGGTCACTACATAAACTGTGTGTACTGGCATCCGTGTTCTGTGCATTCAGCAAGAGAGCATAGTCTAATCTTCCTCCTCTGAGGTAAGTTGGCTGTTCATCACCCAGGACTCTAAGGTTTTCACTGCCCCTGACATAAAGGGACAGTTTCCGTCCATTGCCATTGGGCTGATGACAGTTGGCACCAAAGTGTGGGTGCCTGACATTAAAGTCACCGACCAGCAGGGTAGGTTCTTCATTAACATATTCAGGAAGTGTGTCAAAATCAAATTTAGTCTGTGGCACATATAGGTTGATTATATGTAGGGCATTATTGTTTAAGTGAAGGGTTACCCCCAGTGATTCTTACTCATCCCAGATGTATAGGTCATCAACAATCAGTGCGGGAATGTTGTTATTTACAAAAGTGATGAGATCCCATTTTCTTTCCCCAGCAGGCAGGGAGAACTTGTGATAACTGCTGAATCTTGGGTTGAATTCATCACCTACTAGTCTCTCCTGTAGCACTATGACGTCAGTTTGGTGTTCACGGACGTACTGTAAGATGTCATTAATTCTATTGTGGACTCCGCTGCAGTTCCATTGTAGTATAGTGAGAGGTTCTTGAATGTGATTATCCATCTTGAGGTTGTTTATCATCAGATGCGCTACGTGCGTTGTTATGTTCACTTGTGTTATGTATTACGTGCTGACTGGCGGTAGTGTGCACTGGTGTCGCTGTGCACACTGGTGTTGCATATTCATTGGTATTGTTGCAGTGTGCACCAGTGCTGTTGCATGGTCCGGTGTTGCTGCGGGCACTGGTGTCATGATATCATCGTGTCTGCTGGCATGCTCTGATGTATTGGTATCATTGTGTCTGCTATCATATACCTGGACAGCACTTGAGGTAGAGTTGAGGGGGGTGGGGAGGTAGGGTTGGCGAGAAGGGGTCCAGCGAGATACAGAATCAGGGGGAGACGTGGTTTGGGGGAGGGAGTAAACAGAGTTGTGGCAAAAAGTCTTTGGAAAAAAATAGAGTGGCGCTAGCAGAGTAGAGGAGCAGAGTGAAAGAGTGGCAAGAAAAGGGGGTGGCTTGCTAAGGGCATTAGCAAGCACAGAATGCTTGCTAATACTATTTCTTACCCTGTATGTATTTTCCTTCCGCTGTTAAAACAGGGAGGACGCAAGCCAAAATGATTCTGTATAGTGTTACAGGATCAGGAAAGAATATCAGAAATAGAATGATATGGTCAGGGTTGCGTCGTAGAAGTTATCATATTTACAGTTCTTGTCTGTATTATCTCGCGCAGGTTGTCGTCCTCGCTTGTCTGGCAGCTGCCGTCTTCTCCGCCCCTCAGGGGAACAAACAAGTCGTACTCACCAAGTACGAGCACAACGACTCCGGCGACGGCAACTTCAACTACGCCATTGAGGCCGACAATGGCATCAGCGTGTCTGTCTCCGGCTCCCCGGGCACCGCCGGACAGGTCAACATGCGGGGCTTCTATACGTAAGAACACAGAGGGGAAAAATAAGCTCCTACGTTTTTTGTATTAGTTTGCTGTCATCTAATCTTGATGCTTTTGTTTCGTTTTTAACCATATGCAAACATACGTTAATTATAAATCCTTATCTATCAATATGTTTATAGGAGAGAATGACTGTTTGTTTGTCTGTTTTTTTTCTGCGTGTTTGTCTGACTGTCTAAGATTTATGTCCAGACACATGGGGCTAGCCTCATCCAGCTTTGCAGGAAAAATAGTCTGAGGTTCGGGATGGACATGGGTTGATTAGGGCCAGAATTCATGAGAGAATAGCATGCTACGTAAGATAATAACCCCCACGAATGATTTTGGTATTTTACCCAGATACACACGACTAAATACTTAAAAAAAATATTGTTATATATACGAAACAAATATGCACTGATCTTGAGAAAATTCAGAGAAATTTTAAAATTTCCTCAAACTGCACCCGTTTCTCAAGACCAATGAAGAAGTAAAAGTATATTTAAATGTTTCACACCTGTAGAATCTCGCCATAGGTGGGGGACACCCACAAGCTAATGAGAAGTATTATATTATATCTTATTAAGTATTAAGAGAGAAATAGGAAGACACACAGAGTTGATTGCTGCGGCCCAGTTGGGTGGGTGTGGAGCACATGACTGTAAAGCTGCCACCCAGTTGGGTGGGTGTGCAGCAAGACTAGTAACTGTGTGACTCACCATAGATGTAAAGTGCCTTGTATAGTGACTGTTGTGAGCCTCTTGTTGATCACTTGTGTCACAAAGATTATTGATGTGTGCATTTGTGTGGGTGATTAGATATGTATGTGTATGTGTATATGTATACGTATATATATATGTACATGTATGTAAGAGAGTGTGTACATGTGTATACAACATTAATAATTTTGTAACTAGCGTCAAACATTGTTATTTGCTTAGCTAAACGAACTAGAGGGTTCAGTTCCTGAACCGATTATGTGCCTCTGTAATCCTTTACACCACCGCCCACGGGATGGGTATGGGGTGCATAATAAAGAAAAAAATTAAATTGGTGAAGTGGTTTCAGTACTGTGTATGGTATGCCATGGAAGGTAGGGGGGAAGGGGTGTAGGGGAAGCGGTGAACTCTGTTTGTGCAGTATCAAGTCCTGATCGGATCAAACAGCTCTCAGTAATTTATGGCTTGGGGACCATTCAAGCTTTCTTTCTCATTTGTGAGCAATCCGTGCAGGCGCCAGGATTTGATGTAAAACTTTTTCCGAAATATCACCCCGATAGTCGCCAGGGGTTTGTCAGTCATGGAGCTCATATAACGAGATCCATAACTTCCAAACCCTTATAAGCGATCGCTGGTGAAGAGGTTTTAGTACTGTGTACGCCAGGGGATGAGGTTCGAGTCTTAGTTGGGTCCAAGTTTTTTAGTGATTTTAATATATAGATTATAATATATATATATATATATATATATATATATAATATATATATATATATATATATATATATATATATATATATATATATATATATATATATAGATATATATTTATTTATTTTCTTCTTCGAGGATGTGGGTCCCTTTAATTAAACCAGTGGTGGTACCCCTAAATATATATATATATATATATATATATATATATATATATATATATATATATATATATATATATATATATATATATATATATATATATATATATATATGTATATATATATATGCAGTCGACTGACTGTGTGAACTCACACAGAGTTCACTGTGGGATCCCCATAGGGTGCCGGCGTGACCCTCACTCCAGTTAGATTCCACACTGTAAACCCAATTATTTGATTCGTTTTTGTTGAGATGGTCTACTCTAGGCACTTCCTGCCACTCTTGCCCTATCCCAGGATGCTCACATAGCCCCTTGTGAAGGCTAGGCACGGTAACGCCAGGATGTCACTGGGTAAAGGCTCAGTAGCCAACCAACCCTCCTACACGCGTCCGCCAGGTATGAATCTCGTCATTTTTTAACTTACATTTAAAGATGTTCAGCTTGTATGGAAGCCCACAAGGGCCTGGCCTGCTATGTATATAACATTCAAATGGACTTGTTTGCTTTGTCCTTCTTCCCCAGGTACGTCCTCGACGACGGGACTCCAGTACGGGTCCCCTTCATCGCCGACGAGAACGGCTTCCGACCCGACTTGGACGAGCTGTTGAGGCTTCTTCATTTACCACCTACACTAGCACCAACAAGGCCCCCGACCTTGACCCCAACCCCACCCCTAACCCCACCCCCAACCACACCCCCAACCCCACTCACAACCCCACCCACACCCCCACCCACACCCCCACCCACACGTCCCCCCCTAACTTCCACCACATTTTTTCCAGCACCAAAACCTCACCCGGGAATTATATTCGTTAGAAAATAATGATGACACAAGTGACAATGATGCATAACTGTTTTAGATACCATTAAAACACATTTAGACAAAATAGCGTTAACTCAATAAAAGCACTTGAATAATATACCGTAATTCAGAAATGACGTAAACTCTCAGTGTATACATACCGAAAGGTGAAATTCATTCGTATTCCATATATCCCAAACAATGCTTGCGGTCTCTCAGAATTTATGTCACTTAAAAACATAAATATCGATGTAATTAATTATTGTAACACATCAATGTCATGCTTTTATATATATATATATATATATATATATATATATATATATATATATATATATATATATATATATATATATATATATATATATATATATATATATATATATATATATATATATATACTAGGGGTTCCACCTTGCAATTGGTGCAATTGTAGGGACCCACATCCTCGAAGAAGAAAATAAAGAGTATTCAGAGCAGACCTTGTGGATTCTCACTGAACACTTTAAACTTTTCCTCTCCTACCACCCCTATTATTTTATATATATATTTTGTTATGTTTTATTTTATTTTATTGCAATGTTACAGTTTACAGAGAACACACACACAGATAACATAACATAACGTCAATTGTATCTTCTTGTATAACAGAAGATACAATTGACGATTTACAAAAAAAAAAAACGGCCAACCTACTCATGAAAAACTCTCCAGACACAAAGCAGAACGCTTAAAAGAGACCAACGTCGTCTATGCCTTCAAATGCCCTCTTGGGGACTGTAAGCCTCAAAAAACCCAGTATATAGGCAAGACAACAGCATCTCTTTCCAGGCGTTTAACGATGCATAAGCAACAGGGCTCCATTAAGGAACATATAATCTCTTCCCACAACCAAACCATATATATATATATATCTGTATGAAGGTGCAAGTCAGCAAGTAAGTAAGTAATTATCAGAAGAAGGCACCAACCCGGGAAGGCTATGTAGCATCATCAAATGTGCGGGATAATCAGAGGGCGCTAAATATCACCAAGGATGCCAATACGATAATCAAAAAGCATAAGGCGAACGATCCAATTCACCAAGAATTCTATCGAGGGATAAGTGACCACGAGGGATGGTCGGAAAGCAAGACACACGCTCATCTTGTAAGTCAGGACATTCAACAAAGATATGCACGACCGTAAGAGGGACAATTCAATTTGAACAATAAGGAGCAGAACGGCACTCTATTATGTGACCGTGAGTCAAGCGTGTATGGCCAATACGCAACCATGCCAGAGCCGTTTTCCATCGCCGGTTACGGTGGCAGGAGGAAGGTCATCAGGACACACGACTCTTAAGAGTAAGTAGTTTGTTACCAGTAACAGAAGACCAACAATCCTGCCAACGGTTAAGGGTGGAGGAATGAATTACTGAGTAAAAGTCAGAATTAGGAATAGCTTTATGGGAGATGGGACAAATGAGCGTCTGCAATCTCATTTAAAGAGACACCAATATGGCTGGGAACCCAGCAAAACTCAACTGACTAAATTTACTGGAAATAAGAAATAGCCAATGTTGAATCTCGACGACCACTGGATTTACTGGATGGACCGGATTAAAGGATCCGAGAGCCATGTGGGCACTACGAGAGTCAACGACAATTACAAAGGAGGATTGACAACGAGAAAGCAGGAGACGAAGAGCATAGAGAATAGCATAAAGTTCCGCTGTGAAGATGCTAATCTCCAGAGGTAAGCGACACATATAAGTGTGGTCAGGAAAATAAACAGAGTAGCCTACACCGTCCGCAGACTTAGACCCATCGGTGAAGATGGAAAGGGAGCAGGAGTGCGAAGAAAACTGCTCAAGGAAAAGGTGTTTCAGAACCGTAGGAGAGGTAAAAGCTTTAGTGATGTGGGGTCAAGGATGTACAAAACTTCGGAAGGGGGACTCTCCACGGGGAAAAGGAAGGAACAATACGAGGAGAAATGTTAGAAATACAAACTGAAAAAGAATCCTGTAAGTGAGATAACCGGACAGAAAAAGGGAGGTGGTGAAGAGGAACAGGAACTAGAAGAGGGGTAAAAGTTAAAGCACGACAGAGGCGAGAAGAACGATGTTGTAAGGATCGCACAAGGTAGCGAAAAACAATAGCAATCACGGCGGTCCCGGAGAGATAGGAAGCCAGTGTCAACGTACAAGCTGAGGGCTGAAGTCAAACGAAAAGCACCAGAGCTGAGGCGCAACCCAGCATTGTGCAAAGCATCAAGACGGCGAAGAGTAGAAGGAGAAGCAGACGAGTAAGCAGGGCAACCACAGTCGAGTTTAGACAGGACGAGAGAGGAATGTGAAGCGAGGAGTGAGTGCGCCTATCCGCTCCCCAAGAAGTATGGGACAAAACCTTAAGGAGGGTAAGGGCCTCAGAGCATTCAACTCGTAGGTAAGAGATATGTGCCGACCAAGGCAAACGAGTGTCAAAGATTAATCTCAAAAGTTTACCGGAATCCTTGTACACAAGGGGTTGACCATAAAGCGACAAAGAGGGACGAAGAAAGACACGTTCCGAGTAAAAGTCATAGCACAAGTCTTAGACGTAGAAAACCTGAAGCCATGATTGGTGGCCCAAGACGACACGGCACCAATCGCAAGTTGAAGCCGCCGTTGAAGGAGAGGCGAATCATCACCCCGACAGCAAAGGGTAAGATCGTCGACATAGAGAGCGGAGAAGATGCCAGAAGGAAGAGAGGAAAGAATACCATTAAGGGCAACCAGAAAAAGAGCAGTGCTCAGAACACTACCTTGGGGCACACCCTCGTATTGCCGAAAAAAGGCAGAGAGAGTGGCACTGAGCCTCATTCGAAAGGAACGACGAGAGAGGAAGCTTTGGAGAAAAAGAGGGGGATTACCACGATGGCCAAAAGAATGAAGTTTGGAAAGAATATGATACCGCCAAGTGATGTCATAAGCCTTTTACAAGTCAAAAAGGACGGCAACAACAGAGGTTGTTGCCGTGTTGTTGACTCAACTCGTGTTGCCCCACGAGTTGTTGACACAACTCGTGGGGGCAATAGGGCAGAAGTCCTTAAGGGATGTCCCAAGAGACCTTGGTTTCCGAACTGGTAGGACAATGGCATCGAGTCAGTCCTCAGGGACTGACGACGACTCCCAGACACGATTATACAGACTCAGTAAATACTGAGACATGCACGGAGGGAGATGGCGAAGCATCTCATAATGAATGCCATGCATGTAAGCAAACCATCCGCAGACCTAGCTCATCCAAGCTGCGACCGTTCCCATTTTAACGTACAGTGTAGTTATAAAAACAATCAGGTATAAGTAAATATTATTATATATTAGAATTTTGTGCGTAGTTATGTCTGGGTTACATTTTTTTATGCTGTTAATAAGTATTTGCAAATACAGTACATACGTGAAACATTTAAAGAGGCAAGGTTCGAATGAAGGAAGTTAACGAAGCTCTGTTCAAGGAAGTTCAAATGTAATCAGCTGTGTATCAGGTGTAAAGTGCTTTCATTCATAAACATTGGGTTGTTGTTGTTGTTGCTGTTGAGAGGCGACGACGATCTTAGCCCCGTCTACCCAAACAAGGGAATGGTTGCTGGATTAATGCGCATTTGGCTATTGTTTATGAGTTCGAACTGGGTTACAGCAGACTGGGTAAAATGCCCTCGTCTTCCAGCACGGGTTCTGGTACATCGACTTCCAGCACGAGTTCTGGTACATCGACTTCCAGCACGGGTTCTGGTACATCGACTTCCAGCACGGGTTCTGGTACATCGGCCTTTACCACGGGTTTTGGTACATTGTCTTCCAGTACGGGTTCTGGTACATCGACTTCCAGCACGGGTTCTGGTACATCGACCTTTACCACGGGGTTTGGTACATTGTCTTCCAGTACGGGTTCTGGTACATCGACTTCCAGCACGGGTTCTGGTACATCGACTTTCAGCACGGGTTCTGGTACATCGACCTCCAGCACGGGTTCTGGTTCATTGTCTTCCAGCACGGGTTTCGGAACGTCTTGGGAGTCGGCTGTGAGCGTGTTGGTTATGGAAGGAAGTAAAGGTGTTGGAGAGCGTCGGGCCCCGGCTGGGGTCTCAATAAGTGACCGAGATTTCAGCCTGTTGGTGAGGTCGGACTCTAGCCGGAAGCCATTTTCGTCGGCGATGAAGTGAACCTGATACGGAGTCCCGTCTTCGAGGATGTACCTGAGAAAGCAGGAAAGCATGGATAATGTCCATTAACATGGTAAAAAATTATAAACAAACATTGATTTATAAATTTAATAAGTTTAAAACTGATTTAAAAGTGACAATAAAGTTCAAACATGTTCATGCTGTTGAATAGACGCAAATCTATATAAATAAAAAGGAGTTCATTTTGTTCAAAATCGCTAATCTCTGAAAGTTCTTCACCGATTACTTTGAAATTTTTACACAACGTTCCATTCAAATACACGCGTGTTTTTTTGTACCTACTGTATAGGTGTCACGTCTGTGACAGGTAAAAACATGTTTTTAAACAGTGTTTTTCATGTGAGGAAAATCTCTGAAACCTGCTTACCGATTGCTTTGAAATTTTGACACAAAGTTTTATTCGGACACACACGTGTTTGAGGTTTGATACACCAACTATATACATGCCACACCTGTGACAGGTAAGAACATGTTCGTTTTGGAAAACAGCGCCATCTGTTGGATGTAACTGCAACACATGCTGTAATCTCTATAAGTTCTTCACCAATAGCTTTGAAATTTTGACACTACGTTCCATTCGAATATGCACATGTTTTTATAACTATTATATAGATGTCACATCTGTGACAGGTAAAAACAGTTTTTTTTTAACAGCACCATCTGTTGCATGTAAGAGCAACACACGTTATACTAAATATGTTACTATTCCATTTCAATGTTTCCAATTTCATTGATAAATTGAATTTCCATAGATTTCGATTTATTTTCATTTTGATTTAATTATTTTGTGTGACATTGCAGTTGGAATTGAGCTGTTGTTTAAAATACTATTCATTTTGTAAGTATAAGTATAGATGCCACACCTGTGACAGGTAAAGACATCCTTTTTTTAAGAAACAGCGCCATCTGTTGCACGTAAGAGCAACACACGCTTTACTAAATATGTTACGGTTCCATATCAATGTTTCCGATTTCATTAATAAATGGAATTTTCATAGATTTTCATTTATTTTCATGGGAGGGAAGACGAGGGGACAGGGGAGTGAGAAATGGTGGGAAGGACGAGGGAAAGGTGGAGTGGGAAGTGGTTAGGAGGACGACGGGACACTGGAGTGGGGGATGGTAGGGAGGACAAAGAGATGGGGGAGGGGGGAATGGTGGGGAGTCGAAAATGGTTGGAAAGACGAGAGGACGGGGGAGTGAGGAATGGTTAGGAGGACGAGGGGATGCCAGAGGGGGTAGAAATAGCCTACACTATTAAATATATATAATATATATATATATATATATATATATATATATATATATATATATATATATATATATATATATATATATATATATATATATATATATATATATATATATATATATATATATATATATATATATATATATATATACCAGTCTCCGTGGTGTAGTGGTAAGACACTCGCCTGGCGTTCCGCGAGCGCTATGTCATGGGTTCGTATCCTGGCCGGGGAGGATTTACTGGGCGCAATTCCTTAACTGTAGCCTCTGTTTAACGCAACAGTAAAATGTGTACTTGGATGAAAAAACGATTCTTCGCGGCAGGGGATCATATTCCAGGGACCATAGGATTAAGGACTTGCCCGAAACGCTACGCGTACTAGTGGCTGTACAAGAATGTAACAACTCTTGTATATATCTCAAAAAAAAAAAAAAAAAAAAAAAAATATATATATATATATATATATATATATATATATATATATATATATATATATATATATATATATATATATATATGTATATATATATATATATATATATATATATATATATATATATATATATATATATATATATATATATATATATATGCAACAATGATCACGAAAACACTAATCCAAGTATGCAGAATAACCACATATGAAAAATAGAAAATGCTTAACGCGTTTTCGGCTAATTCGCCTTCATCAGAGCAAAGTAGAATCAACTTTGATAACCACATCATTCTACTTTGCTCTGATGAAGGCGAATTAGCCGAAAACGCGTTAAGCATTTTCTATTTTTCATATGTAGTTATTCTGCATATATATATATATATATATATATATATATATATATATATATATATATATATATATAATAGCACTCATAAAAATATATATATATATATATATATATATATATATAATATATATTTATATATATATATATATATATATATATATATATATATATATATATATATATATATATATATATATATATATATATATATATATGAGTGAGTTTCAGTGGAGATACATATACGAAGTGCTTTGCATTGTCCAATAGGTCTTCAGCAATTTCCTAAATTCTAATGCTCTTAAAAATGAAAAGAGATAAATGAATTCTGTTCCCCTGTGATCTTACGTATAGAAGCCCCGCTTGTTGACCTGGCCGGCGGTGCCCGGAGAGCCGGAGACAGACACACTGATGCCGTTGTCGGCCTCGATGGCGTAATTGAAGTTACCACGGCTGGAGTAGTTGTGCTCGTACTTGATTAGCTCGACTTGGCGTTCATTCCCCTGAGGGGCGGCGACGGCGGCGGCAGCCAGACAGGCGAGGATGACCACCTGTAAGAGATACGACAGCCGGTAACTAAACACGTAACATTTTCAGCATGCTTCGACCACATCATTCTCTTTGTCCTGGACTGTGTCGGTTCTCTGCTGAGACTGGAATGCAAAACACTATATCCTGATATCTAGAGATGTAGAAATGATCCAGTATTAATTATCTCGCGAATTATCATTAGGACCATCGCAAAATAGTTCTTTTCCTGTACAACAGGCTTCTATTAGCTCACATACTGAATTGCTTAAGTTCTGCTACTGGTGGACTTAATCCAACACACCCAGGCCTCGAACTTAAGTCTTCTTGTAATGAACAAAAGAAGTCCGATGTGCATACTGACAAAAGTGCATACTGGAAACCTACAAGGTTAAAGGCATAGAAGGAAATGTTAATAGTCAGTGCAGGTTGTAAACGCGAGGAAGGCGTCAGGAGGAAAAAAAAATAGTTAGGATGCGAGATCCGAACAAACCCAAAAATTCCCTCCCCCCCCCCTCCTCCTCCTCCCTACATACACACGCGCGCGGTCCCGCGTGTGTCTGTTAGGTTAGGGGCCTCGCGCCTGAGTGGACTGGGCTCTGGGGTCGTAGTCCTAAGGGCCCGAGTTCGATCCCCGGCGGAGGCGGAAAGAAATGGGCAGTGTTTCTTTCACCCTGGTACCCCTGTTCACCTAGCAGTAAATAGATACCTGGGAGTCAGAGAGCTGCAACGGGCTGCTTCCTGGGGATGTGTTTGTGTGTGTGTTAGAGAAATATATATATATTAAACGTAATTGAGGAAAAATAAATTGGTTAGAAAGGCGGGGTCCAAGATCTAATTGCTCGATTCGGCAGATAAAAATAGTAAATACAAATAGTAAATACACGCACACACAACGGATGCAGTGTTTCCCAAGGACAATTTTATTAGTAAGGAAAGAGAGGGGAGGAAGGGAAGGCAGAAGAGCCTCCAGCTGGTAAGAAAGGAATGGAGCTTCAAGGAGACTTATTCTGGGACAATGAATGGGGTTCGGAGTCTTCATTACGGGCACCATGTTAATGGGAGGACCAAAGATTGTAGCGGTAGTTATATAGACAGGAGTATAACACAAATATTACTGCAATTACTACTTAATAAAAAAGCAGCCTCTTTCGCCTATAGACAGTGGATCCCGAATCGTAATCAAGAGTCTTCAACCATGGAAAGATAGACTGGGAGAACGAAGAACCCCATGAGTGCACATACATGTGGAGAACTAAACTATAATGATAAATATTTTAAGCCAACTTGTCAGGGGACACAAGAATGAGAGGTTATGGTGAGCCCGCTAGTCTTGAATTCACACGGAACGAGTCAAACATAAGGGAAATTAATCTGGAAGCTCCCATGGGAATGGGCGATCACAGTGTTTTGACGGTTCAGTATCTGGAAGTATATACCTGCTCAAGGAAGGGACCAGAAGCCAAAAGACTGGTGTATTTAAGATAAAATTACGAAGTGACGAGAAAAGAAACTTAGAGAAAGAACTGTACAATCCATGATGGATTACATCATGCAGAAGTGTCCAGGGGCAGAAGACAGGTTTGTCATGGTCCAAAAGAAAAAAGTGAATTGTAAAGAAGGAAAACACGTTTTAACACATAATGCTCATTATTAATTTAAAAATAGTTATAAAATTGGAAAAAATCAAACATATGCGATTGGAGTGATTTAAGGTTCATCAGAGATACAAGGAAGTAAAGCAAGGAAGTACAAAGGCATGGAAAAAATGCATTACTAATTAAACACCAGAAAACAGAGGACAATCAGAGAATGTCAGGAATGGGTGCCCAAAAAACACTACTGACTAAAGCTTAAAACTAATGGGTAAAAATAAAAAAATGCGTTGAGTACAAATAAAAATAGAGGTAAAAGAGGGGGGAACATTGTTGAAAAAACAGCACAAATACAATTGCAAATTATTACAGAAAATTACATTAAAACAGCGTTGAATTGTAAAACAAAAAACAAAAACAAAAAACATACATGGGTTGACAATAGAGGGGTAAGGTAGGTTACAGGGAATTTATTAGGTATAGCTTCGTTTTTAACTTAAACTGGTTGAGAGAGGTACTGTCTTTAACATGGTTGGGAAGGTCATTCCACATCCTGGGCCCCTTGATTTGTAGAGCATTTCTGGTTTGATTAAGTCGTACTCTAGGAATATCAAAACTGTATTTATTTCTGGTGTGGTGCTCATGGGTTCTGTTACAACCTTCTATGAAGCTTTTGAGATCAGGATTGGCATTACAATTTAGCGTTTTGTATATGTATAGTATAGTATAGTATAGTATAAAGTGTTTAAAGAGAAGCAAAAAGACATTATAAAAAAACATGGCAAATTAAACCATTACCAAACCTAAACTGCTTCACAGCCATATTTTTATTATTCATTTCTTTATTATGCACCCTTTACCCATCCCGTGGGCGGTGGTGGAAAGGGTTACAGAGGCACATAATGGGTTCAGAAACAGAACCCAGCTAAGCAAGTGAGTATCTTGTGAAGTTAGTTACACAATTGATAATATTACTTACACATGCACATATACATCCTAGTACACAAATACATAAGCAAATCAATAATCTTTTTATATCACAAGTGATTCAACAAGAGGCTCACAACAGTCTATATACAAGGCAATTTACATCTATGGTGAATCACAATATTACTAATCATGCTACACACCCACCCAACTGAGCGGCAACTTTACAGTCATGTGCAGGTATAACTTACAGTAAGGAGATTTTGAACACTTCGCTAAGATTTGTGGCAGTACATCATTATGAATGAAGTACTTACACAACCACATCATGAGGGAAAACAACAGTGAAGGAACTGGTGATAAAACTGAGAAAAGGAAAAGATAGGCTCGCAGAGAATCACATAGTGTGCGAAGAACTCAAGAGATTCTAGGTCTTCCAACTACAGGAAGGAGAAGTGCCTGAACTGAGAGATGGTGTTAAACCAAACAACACTGGAGAAATTTTTATTACCAGAGATAAGGTAAGAAAGCATCTACTGGAACTTCACGTGACAAAGGCTGTTAGACAAAACAATTTCACCATGGATTCTAAAAGTGGTAGTAGCACTATGCTTGCCATTTACTATGGTATATAATAGCTCACTCGACACAGGAAACCTACCAAAAACTTAGAAGACAGCTAACGTAGTCCCAGTATACAAGAAGAGTGATAACACTAAGCTAAGGCTAGTGTCCCTAACCTGCTTATCAGGCAAGGAGATGGAAAAGATTTCGTGTACAAGGTTAATAGCACATCTCGAGAAACACATTTCGTAACATACCACTATCACAGGTTCAGGGATGGTAAATCTTGCCTCACATGTTAAGGAGCACATCTATGGCTAGGTGACAAAAATAAGACAAGACAGAAAGACGGGTAGACAGTACAATTTTGGATCGTCAGAAAGCCTTGACACAATACCCCATAAGAGACGATGCGCAAGTTGGAAAAGGAGGCAGGAGTAGCAGGAAATGTACTACAATTGATACGGGTGAATTTAAGCAACATAAAATAGCGAATTCCTGAAATGGGTGGTTTCAGAGTGGCGGGATATCACAAGTAAATGTCCCATATGGTTAATTAGTCGGACTTATCGTGTTTCTAAAATATGTAAATAGTCTTCCAAGGAAGTTAGACTCATTCTTCTCAATGTTTGCTGATGAGGCAAAAATTATAAGTCTGATTAAGACAGTGGACGATAACAAGATGACCTGGGACAATGTGAGTGAATATCCAACAAATGGCTACTTGAGCTTAATTCAAGTAAGTGCAAAAGTAATGAAATTAGATGTAGGGAGCAAGAGGCCAGACATAAAAATACCAAGTGGGAGATAAAATCCTTTATGAATCAGGAAGTGAAAGAACATCTGGCAGATAATATCATACAAAACCTACCTCCTGAATCCCACATGTGAAAGATATTGCTAGGCTAGTACCAGACCTAAGAGGTATGAGTTACAGGGAAAGGCTACAGGAATTAAACCTCAGGTCACTGGAAGACAGCAGAATTAGCGGATATATGATTACCATGTAATCATATTTCACATACCACTTAAATCCTCTAAAGAACATAGGATAAAAACTTAGCACCGAAATGAGCTCTAGAGACACTACAAATAATTTGTTCAGTTTCAAAGTAGTGAACAAATGGAATGCATTAAGAAGAGATGGTGGAGGCAGACTCCATACACAATTGAAGATAAAGATATGATTCAGACCAATAAAATTAGGAGCTTTTACACCAGCTGACTGGTAACTGAAGTGCGAGCTCAAACAGCCGAAGGTAAAACGTAAGTAAGTGTAAGTAAAACAAGGTAAGTACACACACACACTCGCGCGTGTGTGCTCACACACACAGGGCCTCGCGACCGAGTGGACAGCGTTTGGGGATCTTAATCGTATGGGTCTGGATTCGGTTTTCGACTGACACAGAAACAAATAAGTAGTTTCATTCAAGTGATGCTCCCTGTTCACATCTCAGTAAATAGGTACCTGGTAGCTGCTAGGGGCTGCATCCTGTGGAAGAATGTGTGTGGGTAGTGCGTGTGTGTACTCACCTAGTTGTGCTTGCGGGGGAAGCTCAACTTTCCATGTACTAAAGTGTGTGTGTATTCACCTAGTTGTATTCACCTAGTTGTGCTTGCGGGGGTTGAGCTCTGCTCATTCGGCCTGCCTCTCAACTGTCAATCAACCGTTATTAACTACTAATTTTCTTCAAACACACACACAACCTCTGGAAGAGAGGCCGTAACAGCTATCTAACTTCCAGGTACCTATTTACTGCTAGGTAACAGATCATCAGGGTGAAAGAAACTCTGCCCATTTTATTTCTGCCATCACCGGGGATAAAACTCGGCACTAGAATTGCGAGTCTAGAGCGCTGTTCACTCAGCTATCCGGCCCCCCATTGTGTGTTTACTAGTTGTGAATACTCGTTGTGTTTTTACGGGGGTTGAGCTTTGCTCTTTCGCCCCGCCTCTCAACTGTCAATCAACTGTTTGCTAACTACTTTTTTTTTTTCCCCACACCACACACACACATACACACCAGGAAGCAGCCCGTGACAGCTGACTAACTCCCAGGTACCTATTTACTGCTAGGTAACAGGGGCATTCAGGGTGAAAGAAACTTTGCCCATTTGTTTCTGCCTCGTGCGGGAATCGAACCCGCGCCACAGAATTACGAATCCTGCGCGCTATCCACCAGGCTACGAGGCCCCTGTAAAAACATTATTGCCAACAGCATTTGGTGTTCCCAAGCGGTCACCCATCCAAGTACTAACCAAACCCAACGTTGCTTAACTTCGCTGATCGGACGAGAAGCGGTGTTCTCAACGTGGTATGGCCGTTGGCCATGTGTGTGTGTGTGAGTGTGTAGTTCTTATTTGTATCTGCAAAATCGAGCTATTAGCTCTTGGACCCCACCTTTCTAACCAATTTATTTTTTATCTACTATGTCTACTGCATATATTTATCTTACATACGCACACAAACACATAAACACATCCCCAGAATGCAGAATGACGGTCTTGGCCTCCACCACCTTCTCACCTAACTTGTTCCAACCGTCTACCACGGTTGGTGTGTGTGTATGTGTGTGTGTGAGTGTGTGTGTGTGTGTGTGTGTGTGTGTGTGTGTGTGTGTGTGTGTGTGTGTGTGTGTGTGTGTGTGTGTGTGTGTGTGTGTGTGTGTGTGTGTGTGTGTGTGTGTGTGTGTGTGTGTGTGTGCGTGTGTGTGTATGTGTGTGTGTGTGCGTGTGTGTGTGTATGTGTGTGTGTGTGTGTGTGTGTGTGTGTGTTTGTGTGTGTGTGTACTCACCTAGTTGTGTTTGCGGGGGTTGAGCTCTGGCTCTTTGGTCCCGCCTCTCAACCGTCAATCAACTGATGTACAGATTCCTGAGCCTACTGGGCTCTGTCATATCTACATTTGAAACTGTGTGTGTGTGTGTGTGTGTGTGTGTGTGTGTGTGTGTGTGTGTGTGTGTGTGTGTGTGTGTGTGTGTGTGTGTGTGTGTGTGTGTGTGTGTGTGTGTGTGTGTGTGTGTGTGTGTGTGTGTGTGTGGTGTGTGTGGTGTGTGTGTGTGTGTGTGTGTGTGTGTGTGTGTGTGTGTGTGTGTGTGTGTGTGTGTGTGTGTGTGTGTGTGTGTGTGTGTGTGTGTGTGTGTGTGTGTGTGTGTGTGTGTGTGGTTAACAAATGGAAAGAATATGAAGGAGATGTGGTGAAGGCAGACTCCATACACAGTTTCAAATGTAGAAAATGATACTGATAGAAACTGATAGTGATAGCTATTGATAGAGCTCATAGGTTCGGGAATCTGTACACCGGTTGATTGACAGTTTAGAGGCGGGATCAAAGAGCCGAGGCTCAACCACTACAAGCACAACTACGTAAGTACACTCTCACTATACACACAATCAATGTATAAAACTTCTAATTGCTCGGACGCTACGGATTAGAATTTGGCGCTTGATTCGTCAAGCACATCTAGGTGAGTACACACCATCTTTCACGCCACAAATAGAATGGATAAGAACCATCGTAACCAAAATACTCCCCCTTCCCTTGCCAAAACAACAGTGCCCGTTTGTCCCCTCCAGCGTCCCAATTAACGTTTGTCCACATGAACGTCTCAAGCTAGGTGTTCTCAGGTAGGCATGAACAAGGTTTAAGTTGCAACTCACAAGCAACAGCCGTCAGAGGAAGAACTGTACTCACACAACTCATGGTCTTTCAGCGGGAGGGAGTGTAATGCCAGGCCCTGCTGGCCAAGTGTTTATATACCACAGCGAACATTTCCACTAACTGCCGTACAGCGCTTCGTGAGCAGGGACGGTGTGTGTGCTGGGGAGGAGAGGGGAGGGGGGGGGAGAAGAGAGGGAGGTACGGACTAGACAGAACGAACGTGACAAACACTCTCTTCGGGAGGAGAATGCAGGAGGGACGAGCGTTGAGAGTGATATCTATAGGTTTTATAAAAAAAGAGGTTAGAGGACAGAGAGCGTAGACTGGTTGGCTTCGGTTTGGCGTCGACGAAGGGCTGGGGGATTGGGAGTAAGGGGGGGGAGTAGTGGGCGACCTCGACTATTCTTAGGGTTCTCATCATATACACACTCTCTGGCCCCAGGGCCTTCATGAGCCATCATCAGTATTACTGTTAGCAATAGAAAACATGAGAAAACAACAATAATGGAAATAATCATTATCACTGAGAGGGGCGTTAGCATGAAGTTTGCAATGTTCTCTATATCTCTGTCTCATTTTGTATCATCTATAAATTTTACATCTCGTATTAATAACTATTTTTGTACTTACCACAATATAATTCTCCTTGGAAGACAGTTTTAACGTAACATTTGCTAGTTTTCCTCACTTGGCACCTTGCCTTCTTCATGTGACGTGTTAAATATTACCGTACGTGCAAGAGGTAGTTGGCGCTAAGGCTCTATTGGGAGTCTGGTGGAAAGTTCAAGGATCCTGGTGATTTGCATATATTTAACCTATTTACATACTTTTATCGGCCAAACTGCGATAGTTAATACAGATTAAGTTGTGCAAGAGTGCTGAAAATAGTTTAGAACACACAGAAGTCACACAGATATCTTTCTGGAATTGAGCGGAACATCTAATTGGTTCTGCCATTGAATATTACTTCCTAAGATAAAACTGGTACTAAAACCAGATTCTTAGATAATTTTGACTGCTCCATAAAGGACACAAAATTTTTGGTATCTCTCAGTAACGAGATTTCAAACACGATAATCTGTAACGCTGAAGCTCCTAACAGTCGATTCTAGTGCCGATTTCTATCCTGCTAAATAAATATTATATTTGCAAAATCTTATCACTGGTAAAACAACACGAATATTTTTCTGGCGACACAGTTATATATCACAGATGAAGACTATGACATCTTTAATAACACGTTAAATGCAGAATTAAACAAGCTTCACGCATGGTTTGTAGCCAACAGAATTTTTCTTAATATTCGCAAGAATTAGTGTATGGTATTGTGTAGATGCAGAAAAACATCCCGGAGAACAACAATTACGGAACAGCTATAACAAGTACTTACCTAATTGTGCTTGCGGGGGTTGAGCTCAGGCTCTTTGGTCCCGTCAATCAACAGGTATACAGGTTCCTTAGTCTACTGGGCTCTATCAAATCTACACTTGAAGCTGTGTATGGAGTCAGCCTCCACCACATCTCTTCCTAATGCATTCCATTTGTCTACTACTCTGACACTGAAAAAATTCTTTCTAACGTCTCTATGGATCATTTGGGCACTCAATTTCCACCTGTGTCCCTAAGTGCGTGTGCCCCTTGTGTTAAAAATTCTTTCTTTATCTACCCTATCAATTCCTCTGAGAGTCTTGTATGTGGTGATCATGTCCCCTCTAACTCTTCTGTCCCTGTAAGTGTTTACTTACACCTGTTCCTCTGTGTAGTAAAGAACAGGCAATACAAAAGCTATCCAAATAATTGTACATTTATGATGAACATTTACCTAATTGTAGGAATCTATTAGTTTTAAATATAGAAACATGAATATACGGCAGGTAGTATGTCATAATAACGGGGAAGACAAATTTACACCCAAACAACACATCTGAAAATGAAGAGACGTGCGAAAAACAAAATATCGTCTTTTAAGAGACGACATCCCTACTTGTCACACTGAAGAGATGACATCTCTGCTCGATGCAGTGAAGAGACATCTCTGCTCGACACACTGAAGAGACGACAACTCGGCTCGACACTCTGAAGAGACGATATCTCTGCTTAACACAGTGTAGAGACATCTCTGTTCGACACAGTAAAGAGACATCTCTGCTCGACACACTGAAGAGACATCATCTCTGCTCGACACAGATAAGAGACATCTGAGTTGCTTAAAAAATTTAAGAAATAATCTCTGTATGTGTGAACTTAATATTGTAACAACCCTACTTTAAACAAAGAAAACTCCACACATCGCACTTAAACGTAATATAAACATTATATTTAAAGAGCTGATTGTATGTCACTGAACCACTAATCTCAGAACCAAATATTTATCTTTAAATCATAAAATTACAAATATAACCCTGTGAATACAAGCTACACAAGAGCTTAATATACTCGTACAACAGGAGATAAGATGCTAAGCACCACGCATGATTCACATGAACCTTGACAATCCATCTCCTCGTCTCTCTCACACACTCAACTGTTCATCCACTTCACAGCTGTCAGACTCTCATACCAATGACATACTCCGAAACTTTCTATGTTTAAACATATTTATAAATGACAGTTTATATTTGAATACAATCCGCAAACCTTCCGATTGATCCTTAAGAATGTGAAACACACAACTGAGACACGTGTGAGTGTGTGTGTACGTACTTAGTTGTGCTTGCGGAAGTTGAGCTCTGGCTCTTTCGTCCCGCCTCTCAACTGTCAATCAACGAATGTACAGGTTCCTGAGCCTACTGGGCTCTATCATATCCACCCTTGAAGCTGTGCATGGAGTCAGCCTCCACCACATCACATCCTAATGCCTTCCATTTGTCTACTAATCTGACACTGAAAAAATTCTTTCTAACCTCTCTATGGCTCATTTGGGCACTCAATTTCCACCAGTGTCCCTTACTGCGTGTGCCCCATGTCGTAAATAACCTGTCTTTATGTACAATATCAAATCCTCGGAGAATCTTGTATGTAGTGATCATGTCCCCTCTAGCTCTTCTGTCTCCCAGTGACGTGAGGTTTAATTCTCGTAGTCTCTCCTCGTAGCACATACCCCTCAGTTCGGGTACTAGACAGGTGGCAAACTTTTGAACCTTTATGAGTTTAGTCTTATGCTTGACTAGATATGGACTCCATGCTGGAGCCGCATATGTGGTATTCAAAGTTCTGATAGATTCCTTACACAAACTTCTGAAGGCCGTTCTTATGTTAGCCAACCTGGCATATGCCGCTGGTGTTATCCTCATGATATAGCTTCAGGAGACAGATCTGGCGTGAAATCAATCCCAGGTCTTTCTCTCAGACTCTTGAAGTATTTCATCTCCCAAATGATACTTTGTATCTGGTCTCCTGCTCCCTACACCTATCTTCATTACATTGCATTTGCTTGGGTTAAGCTCTAACAACCATTTGTTCGGCCATTTCTGCAGCTTGTCCAGGTCTTCTTGAAGCCTCAAGCTGTCCTCCTCTGTCTTAATCCTTCTCATAATTTTGTCCTCGACAACAAATATTGAGAGGAATGAATCTATGCCCTCTCAGAAATCATTTACATATATCAGACACATATTTCAGAGATCATTACGTATATCAGCACACACGCACACGTGTGTGCGTGTACTCACCTAGTTATACTCACTTAGTTGTGTTCGCGGGGGTTGTGCCCGGGCCCTTTGGTTTACCTCTCAACTATCAATAAACTGGTGTACAGATTCCTAAGCCTACTGGGCTCTATCATATCTACATTTGAAACTGTGTATGGAGTTAGCCTCCACCACATCACTGCCTAAAGAATTCCATCTGTTAGCTACTCTGACACTGAAAAAGTTCTTTCTACATCCCTGTAGCACATTTGTCTACTCAGTTTACACCTGTGTCTCCTTGTTCGCGTACTACTCGTGTTAAACAATTTATCTAACCAGTCGATTTCTCTTAGAATTTTGAAGGTAGTGATCATGTCTCCCCGAGCTCTCCTGTCTTCCAGCAACATGAAGTGCATTTTACACAGCCTTTCCTCGTAACTCATGCCTCTTTGTTCTGGGACTAGCTTAGTTGCATACCTCTGAACATTTTCCAGCTGAGTCTTATGCTTGACAAGGAATGGGCTCAATTCTAGGGCCGCATACTCCATACATATGTGGTATTCAAGGTACTGAATGATTCCTTACACATGTTCCTGAGGACAGTTCTGATGCTAGCCAGCCTCTCATACACCGCCAATGTTATTCTATTTATATGGGCTTCAGGAGACAGGTTTGGCGTGATATGAACTCCTAGATCTTTCTCTCTGTCCGTTTCATGAAGGACTTCATCTCCCATTCTGTATCCTGTGTCTGGCCTCCTGTTTCCACCACCTAGTTTCATTATCTTACATTTACTCGGGTTAAGCTTTAATAGTCACTTGTTGGAGCATTCATTCAGTTTGTTTAGGTTATCTTGTAGCCTCATACTATCTTTATTTGTCTTAATCCTCATAATTTTTGCATCATCGATAGTGTGAGGAATGTGTGTGTGTGTGTACTCACTTATTTGTATTCACCTATTTGTGCTTGCAGGGGGTTGAGCTTTGGCTCTTTGGTCCCGCCTATCAACTGTCAATCAACTGGTGAACAGATTCCTGAGCCTTCCGGGCTTTATCATATCTACATTTGAAACTGTGTATGGAGTCAGCCTCCACCACATCACTGCCTAATGCATTCCATCCATTAACTACTCTGACACTGAAAAGTTCCTTCTAACGTCCCTGTGGCTCATGTGGGTACTCAGTTTCCACCTTTGTCCCCTTGTTCGCGTACCACCAGTGTTGAATAGTTTATCCTTGTTTACCCGGTCGATTCCCCTGAGGATTTTGTAGGTTGTGATCATGTTTCCCCTTACACTTCTGTCTTCCAGTGTCGTAAGTTGCATTTCCCGCAGCCTTTCCTCGTAACTCAAGCCTTTTAGTTCTGGGACTAGTCTAGTGGCATACCTTTGGACTTTTTCCAGCTTCGTCTTGTGCTTGACAAGGTACGAGCTCCATGCTGGGGCCGCATACTCCAGGATTGGTCTTACATATGTGGGGTACAAGATTCTGAAGGATTCCTTACACTGGTTCCTGAACGCTGTTCTGATGTTAGCCAGCCTCGCATATGCCGCAGACGTTATTCTTTTTATGTGTGTGTGTGTGTGTGTGTGTGTGTGTGTGTGTGTGTGTGTGTGTGTGTGTGTGTGTGTGTGTGTGTGTGTGTGTGTGTGTGTGTGTGTGTGTGTGTGTGTGTGTGTGTGTGCGTGTGTGTGTGTATGTGTATGTGTGTGTGTGCGTGTGCGTGTGTGTGAGCGCTCGCGTGTGTGTGTGTGTGTGTAACACAATATTCACGTAAAATCTAGCATTTTATTACAGCAATCTTTGAAGAAGGATAACATGAACATGCCTTTTTTACAAGACTGAATTTGTTTCATCATAGTCAACTCCTTTTAAATCAGTATTGTGTTAGTTTAAGGTACTAGGGTATAATTGGCCGACTCCTCGCAGTGTTCAAGAGAGAACTTGATAAGTACCTCCAAAGGATACCTGAATCAACAAGGCTGACTCATACGTCAGGCTACGAGCAGCCGCGTCAAACAGCCTGGTTGACCAGTCCAGCAACCACGATCCCTGGTCGAGGACTGGGCCGCGGGGGACGCTAAGCCCCGGAATCATCGCAAGGTACTGCTGTCATTAAGAATTGAAGTATAATTACGTTATAATTATCCCTCACAGAGTATATCAATTATGAACATACCTTCGTCAAGAAACATATTCTATTATTCCTTTTGAATTAATGAGAGTTTAGCAGGCACAGCTAATTGTCACCTTTTATTTGCTTATATACTGTGACTGATAATATTACTAATATTTAACGAAAACAAATTTCTGACAGTTCAAAGAAATATTTGCTGTTTGGAAATTACTATTTTTCGTCTGTGAGGACAATGCTGAAGGCCGTGTCAAGCAGAAACGTCACCTTTTCGCCAGTGTTGTGAGAGAAAACTTAGAAGAATAGCTTGCTAAATCTTGCAAGCAAGGCAACCAAGAAACCTTTATCACAAAAGTTCAACTCGTACCTGCTCGACCACATCGGTTACAAAATGATGGTAAGCACCAATTCCTACCACCTTAGGACGTACCATTGTCTTGGTACTCTTATATTCCCCAACTGCTGACCTTGGTAGAGAGCCATGTAACACGATTCATCTTAAGTCTTGATACGTCCCATCTGGACCTGTCAGCATAATCAGTCTTTAAGACTAGAACATAAGTATAAAGTTAACTGCAGAAGGCTTATTGGCCCACACAAGGCAGCTCCTATTTATAACCAACCAATCCCACTCATATACATGTCCAACGGACGTTTGAAACAATCAAAGGACCCCACCTCCACCAGTCCTAATGTTATGTACAAGACATATCTAAAGGTTCCCCCCCCCCCATAACTTTGTCCAATATTGTAAACAATCATAAGATGACAATTACTACATAAGATGCTCAGAGAGCAGCAACTTCACTTTGGCATTCTCATGAAGACCACTCAAAGCAAAAGTGAAAAATCCTCTCTGAATGTTAAGTAGCAAGTGTGGCTGATAGCGTCTGTTTTGCTAGTTGCTACCAAGTTTCTATCCTAGAACGCTTTAATATTTGGGAGGCAATAAGCCTCCCAAATCAGCTGGACGTCTTCGGCCACCTGCCGACCAGGAGACGCACAAGGCCGAGGCATCAAATCCGGCACCCCATAAATTTATCCCTTTATCCGGGGCACCCAAATAGTTGAAGAGCACCACGGGACCGGACGCACCCTGTCATCCTGAGTGAGGTCCAAATGCTGCGACTTAGGGACTACGTCCCAAGCGGCCGTTAACACAGGGAAGGGTTCCACACTGGAATCCGCACAGGGCATCGCACTATGCTTTGTACTGGTTTGCGCACGAGGCTTCTCACTGGGCCTCTCACGAGGCTGCGCACTGGGGGGGATCTGTATAGGACACAGATGCACCCAGGCCCCGCCACCAGGCACAGGAGCAGAGGCCACCTGGCGCACATCTTTCCATAAGACCACGACGAGGTCCCTATCAGCAGGAGCAACCTCCCACTGTGGGGGAGCCAACAGCAGTAGGCACAGGAGGTAGCACAGAGTCCTCCACGGCACCGCCAATCATGGCGGGAGATGCCAGAGTATCATACTCTCCCACCTCCACCCAAAGCACACCCCGAAGGGGAGACACACTCGGAATCCGCCTCGAGCGCTTGGAGACTGGCTGCCGGTCGTCCGAGTTATCACCCCCAATATCCCGCATCACAGAACTCTCCGACGGGCGGCCCCTGAGAACCACAGCCGGGGCCACCAGACCACACACCGCAGGAGACAGCCCCTTACGTACATCCAGAGTGACAGGAGACACCATATCCAGGGATGGAACAGGTAGGGGCGGCCGAGACGGGGCAGGCTGGGGCGTCAGGGGCAGGGATAACTCAGGCGGGGAAGCCGGCGGTAGGGTTGAGGCCACCCCAACGTCCACAGCAACATCCACACCACCACTGACATCCGTACCCTTGCGAGGTGCAGGATCCAGCACCGGGGCAGAAGCCGGCAAGGAAGCAGCACACATTCCAGCACTTGGAGACAGGTCTGGAGCCGACAACGGAGAAAAATCTTCCTCCCAGAAGAGGGTTAATAGGATGACCCGGCGCTCCTCACATCCCGCAGCCTGGTGACCCGGTAGGCTGCACCTGAAACGTATCCTAGGCTTGCCTGCATGAAAGACACGAATCTGAAAACCCAACAGCATGTTGGAGGATGGTATAGGATCCCTGAGGCGCATGGCGAGAGTGCGGGTCCCACACAGGACCCCTTTCCACCTCCCGGTAGGGACGGCATTCATCCTCACATGAAGGATCCGCCCAAAACGGGCAAAGTACCGACGAAGAAGGTCCTCAGGGTCTCGAAGGGCATCCCATGCCCGGCTACATACGTCGTGGCACCACAACGATCTGAGAGGGGTCACTAACCCACCATCTAAAGGAAGATTGAAACAGCGCCCATCATAGCGTGCGACGAGATCCTGGTAAATCACAGAGGAGCCGAACTTGGTTATCGCCGCCTCCCAGCAAGCAGCCGCACACCACACACAGACTCCACAGGGACATGTAGCATATCGAGTAACACCACTTCTACCGCGTGGTAGGAAGCATTCCCGGAAAACTCCAGGCCACTTGAAGTTTGCCTGGTGACAGGGGGGCACAGCCCCCCCCCCCCCAAACTGCAGACCGCCACGGCCCCAGGCGCCCCTCAGAAGAAGCACGGGACGCAAGCCACGTCAGCAGCTACACCCTGGTCCATACACCACGCCGGGTTGACAACAACTCACATTCCATCCAATGGTCGACACCAAAGACCCATCCATCAATTTTAACATGCTGTTCATTCAAAACAGGAATTTTCTAATTTTCTATTACTAACATAATATGTTACTTAGCTAACAATATATTATAAGAGTAAGAAAACTGCAAACCTGCTAATGAAGAATTCTTCCGTCACCAAGAAATACGCCTGAAAGAGACCCAGGTAGTCTACGCCTTCACGTGGCCACGTGGTAATTGTCTGCCCCAACGAACTCGGTATATATAAGCAAGACAACAACATATCTCTCTAGGCGTTTAACAATGCACAAAAAACAGGGCTCCATCAAGGAACACATTATCGGCACACTCAACGAGACGATCACCAGGGTTATTTTGACGAGTAACACTGAAATAATTTATAGATACAATGACAATAGAAGATTAGACATCAGTGTGGCGCTGCATATCAAGAAATCTAGGCCAGCAGTTAATAGCCAGCTAGTACACAAATACAATCTACCCACTTCTAGACCCCGGTATAATTATAAGACCGGTATAATTTGTCTTTGAGAATGTGACGTGAAACCTTACGAAATGCATCACTAGGCGTCAGACCCAATAAATAGTAAAAAATATAAACTTTGGAGATTTTCCCACAGAAATCACAATAACGTGATGCATCAAATGAACAAATCCACAATGGCTGTGACGAGGATTCGAACCTGCATCCCGGAGCATCCCAGACGCTGCCTTAGTCGACTGACCTACGACATGGTTTAAAGAGTTGAAACCGAAGTTCTACTGAACTTATTGGATTCCGCAGCCTCTCTGAGACACAAACCAGGGTTTTACACAACTCCCCCATGCACTCGAGCTGTGTCAATAGGCCGTTCTCCCTCTTCGCCCTTACATCATTACACTTACATTATCGTGTAATGATGTAAGGGCGAAGAGGGAGAATGGCCTATTGACATAGCTTGAGTGCATGGGGGAGTTGTGTAAAACTCTGGTTTGTGTCTCGGAGAAGCTGCTGGATCCAGTAAGTTCAGTAGAACTTACACTCCTCTTGACATGCCAGAAAGCATACTGAGGAAACTACTACAAGCCTGCACTAAAGAGGCACCCTTTGTGAGCCCAGATGGGCACATGTATAAGCAAGTAGATGGGGTCGACATGGGTTCTCCCCTAGGTGTCCTGTTCGCGAACTTCTACATGGGCACCATCGAGCAGAGGGTCTTAGTTGACATGGACTTGAAACCCGCCATATACTGCAGGTATGTTGACAACATTTTTACACAGGTACCTGATGCCAGATGTCTGCAGCAGCTGAAGGAGGCATTTGAGCAGAATTCTGTGTTGAGTTTCACGTACGAGATGGAGAACAATAGGAAGCTGCCCTTTCTGGATGTAACAGTCACGGAAAGGAGCGGAGGCTTCCATACTGCAATCTACACCAAAGAAGCAAACATAGGAATGTGCCTCAATGCCAATAGTGACTGCCCAGACAACAGGTACAGGAGGAGTGATGTCAACGCTTACGTCGACCGTGCTCTAAGCTACAGCTCAGGATGGAAAGAAGTCGATGAAGAACTCTGTAGGGTGAAGCAAGTTCTAGTCAACAACGGCTTCTCTAACAGTTTCGTTGAAGACATCATAAAAAGAAAGGTAAAACGCCATTCAACTTCTGAAGAGTCAACCAACACTTGTACCACCAATTAGACTATTTTACAAGAACTTCTTTTCGACGGCGATTCTCATGGTCACCGGTTCAAGTCACACAAGAACTTCAGTTGATTTAAGGTAGTGTAATTTCCCTTTGCATCGTTGTTGTTTTGTCACTATTATTATTTATTTCATTATTATTATTTGTTTCTAATTATTTATTTCATTATTATTATTATTTAATTCATCATTATTATTATTTAATTTATTATTATTATTTAATTCATAATTATTATTATTATTTAATTCATCATTATTATTATTTAATTAATCAATATTATTATTATTTAATTCATCATTATTATTATTATTTAATTCATCATTATTATTATTATTTATTTCATTATTATTATTTTCAACATAATTTTTATTACTACTGCTTCATTATTAATAATATAATTTGTTACATTATCATAATAATTTACATTGTTTCATCATCATTATTCTTCCTGTTCTTATTATTTATTTCATTTTTTTCAAGAGTTGTTGCATTCCTATAAAGCCACTAGCATACATAGCGTTTCGAGCAGGTCTTAATATTTTTCTTCATAATATGACCCGTCATATCCTTTTACCAGGTACCTATTCAATGCTAGGTAAACAGAAGCGACATTTAAGGATTGGCACCCGGTCAATCCTCTCCAGTAAAGATGCGAACCCAGGCCAAAGCATTCACGAAGCGATTGAGAGTGTTTTACCACTGGAACCACACGAGATTTCAGTGGTAAATATTAGTATTGATCAATTATAAATAATAACTAACTATAATGTTCAATAATATTATTATTTGTTTCATCATTATTACTATTTGTTTATTTTTTTCATCATTATTATTATTTATTTTTTCATTACCATTATTTGTTCCATCAAAAAAGTTTTTATTTTTATAACAAAGAAATCACTATAATGTGATTTTATGTAAACCCTAATACCACCACACACACACATTAATGTGATATATACCAATAAGAAAATCACCGGCAGCTTTGAGGTGACTCGAACCGCTGGCCGAGAGAATTCAAGTCACTGACCATTGTGGTAATGTGATTTATCTGAGTATCTGACGATGGCGTGCACGATAGATTAATTACATTACCTTCACCCGAGAAAGGCTTGCATGGCTTTTCCAACAAATGGTCCAATCGTTAGCGTCTGTGGTTGGAATTCTCTTGGTCGCTAGTTCGTGTCATCTAACACCTCCAGCTAGTTGATTTTATCAATATTTGTTTCATAATTGTTTTTATTATTTGTTTCATCATTATTGTCGAAATAATAAATTGTAACTCTGAGGTGACTCGAACCCACGACTAACAGGATTCTCATGGTTACCGGTTCAAGTCACACAAGAACTTCAGTTGATTTAAGGTAGTGTAATTTCCCTTTGCATCGTTGTTGTTTTGTCACTATTATTATTATTTGTTTCTCAATATTTATTTCATTATTATTATTATTATTTAATTCATCATCATTATTATTTAATTTATTATTATTATTTAATTCATCATTATTATTTAATTCATCATTATTAATATTTAATTCATCAATATTATTATTATTTAATTCATCATTATTATTATTATTTAATTCATTATTATTATTATTATTTATTTCATTATTATTATTTTCAACATAATTTTTATTACTACTGCTTCATTATTAATAATATAATTTGTTACATTATCATAATAATTTACATTGTTTCATCATCATTATTCTTCCTGTTCTTATTATTTATTTCATTTTTTTTCAAGAGTTGTTGCATTCCTATAAAGCCACTAGCATACATAGCGTTTCGAGCAGGTCTTAATATTTTTCTTCATAATATGACCCGTCATATCCTTTTACCAGGTACCTATTCAATGCTAGGTAAACAGAAGCGACATTTAAGGATTGGCACCCGGTCAATCCTCTCCAGTAAAGATGCGAACCCAGGCCAAAGCATTCACGAAGCGCTTGATAGTGTTTTACCACTAGAACCACACGAGATTTCAGTGGTAAATATTAGTATTGATCAATTATAAATAATAACTAACTATAATGTTCAATAATATTATTATTTGTTTCATCATTATTACTATTTGTTTATTTTTTTCATCATTATTATTATTTATTTTTTCATTACCATTATTTGTTCCATCAAAAAAGTTTTTATTATTTTTATAACAAAGAAATCACTATAATGTGATTTTATGTAAACCCTAATACCACCACACACACACATTAATGTGATATATACCAATAAGAAAATCACCTGCAGCTTTGAGGTGACTCGAACCGCTGGCCGAGAGAATTCAAGTCACTGACCATTGTGGTAATGTGATTTATCTGAGTATCTGACGATGGCGTGCACGATAGATTAATTACATTACCTTCACCCGAGAAAGGCTTGCATGGCTTTTCCAACAAATGGTCCAATCGTTAGCGTCTGTGGTTGGAATTCTCTTGGTCGCTAGTTCGTGTCACCTAACACCTCCAGCTAGTTGATTTTATCAATATTTGTTTCATAATTGTTTTTGTTATTTGTTTCATCATTATTGTCGAAATAATAAATTGTAACTCTGAGGTGACTCGAACCCACGACTAACAGGATTCTCATGGTCACCGGTTCAAGTCACACAAGAACTTCAGTTGATTTAAGGTAGTGTAATTTCCCTTTGCATCGTTGTTGTTTTGTCACTATTATTATTTATTTCATTATTATTATTTGTTTCTCAATATTTATTTCATTATTATTATTATTTAATTCATCATTATTATTATTTAATTCATATTATTATTATTTAATTCATCATTATTAATATTTAATTCATCAATATTATTATTATTTAATTCATCATTATTATTATTATTTAATTCATCATTATTATTATTATTTATTTCATTATTATTATTTTCAACATAATTTTTATTACTACTGCTTCATTATTAATAATATAATTTGTTACATTATCATAATAATTTACATTGTGTCATCATCATTATTCTTCCTGTTCTTATTATTTATTTCATTTTTTTTCAAGAGTTGTTGCATTCCTATAAAGCCACTAGCATACATAGCGTTTCGAGCAGGTCTTAATATTTTTCTTCATAATATGACCCGTCATATCCTTTTACCAGGTACCTATTCAATGCTAGGTAAACAGAAGCGACATTTAAGGATTGGCACCCGGTCAATCCTCTCCAGTAAAGATGCGAACCCAGGCCAAAGCATTCACGAAGCGCTTGAGAGTGTTTTACCACTGGAACCACACGAGATTTCAGTGGTAAATATTAGTATTGATCAATTATAAATAATAACTAACTATAATGTTCAATAATATTATTATTTGTTTCATCATTATTACTATTTGTTTATTTTTTTCATCATTATTATTATTTATTTTTTCATTACCATTATTTGTTCCATCAAAAAAGTTTTTATTATTTTTATAACAAAGAAATCACTATAATGTGATTTTATGTAAACCCTAATACCACCACACACACACATTAATGTGATATATACCAATAAGAAAATCACCGGCAGCTTTGAGGTGACTCGAACCGCTGGCCGAGAGAATTCAAGTCACTGACCATTGTGGTAATGTGATTTATCTGAGTATCTGACGATGGCGTGGCACGATAGATTAATTACATTACCTTCACCCGAGAAAGGCTTGCATGGCTTTTCCAACAAATGGTCCAATCGTTAGCGTCTGTGGTTGGAATTCTCTTGGTCGCTAGTTCGTGTCACCTAACACCTCCAGCTAGTTGATTTTATCAATATTTGTTTCATAATTGTTTTTATTATTTGTTTCATCATTATTGTCGAAATAATAAATTGTAACTCTGAGGTGACTCGAACCCACGACTAACAGGATTCTCATGGTCACCGGTTCAAGTCACACAAGAACTTCAGTTGATTTAAGGTAGTGTAATTTCCCTTTGCATCGTTGTTGTTTTGTCACTATTATTATTTATATCATTATTATTATTTGTTTCTCAATATTTATTTCATTATTATTATTATTTAATTCATCATTATTATTATTTAATTTATTATTATTATTTAATTCATCATTATTATCATTATTTAATTCATCATTATTAATATTTAATTCATCAATATTATTATTATTTAATTCATCATTATTATTATTATTTAATTCATCATTATTATTATTATTTATTTCATTATTATTATTTTCAACATAATTTTTATTACTACTGCTTCATTATTAATAATATAATTTGTTACATTATCATAATAATTTACATTGTTTCATCATCATTATTCTTCCTGTTCTTATTATTTATTTCATTTTTTTTCAAGATTTGTTGCATTCCTATAAAGCCACTAGCATACATAGCGTTTCGAGCAGGTCTTAATATTTTTCTTCATAATATGACCCGTCTTATCCTTTTACCAGGTACCTATTCAATGCTAGGTAAACAGAAGCGACATTTAAGGATTGGCACCCGGTCAATCCTCTCCAGTAAAGATGCGAACCCAGGCCAAAGCATTCACGAAGCGCTTGAGAGTGTTTTACCACTAGAACCACACGAGATTTCAGTGGTAAATATTAGTATTGATCAATTATAAATAATAACTAACTATAATGTTCAATAATATTATTATTTGTTTCATCATTATTACTATTTGTTTATTTTTTTCATCATTATTACTATTTGTTTATTTTTTTCATCATTATTATTATTTATTTTTTCATTACCATTATTTGTTTCATCAAAAAAGTTTTTATTATTTTTATAACAAAGAAATCACTATAATGTGATTTTATGTAAACCCTAATACCACCACACACACACATTAATGTGATATATACCAATAAGAAAATCACCGGCAGCTTTGAGGTGACTCGAACCGCTGGCCGAGAGAATTCAAGTCACTGACCATTGTGGTAATGTGATTTATCTGAGTATCTGACGATGGCGTGCACGATAGATTAATTACATTACCTTCACCCGAGAAAGGCTTGCATGGCTTTTCCAACAAATGGTCCAATCGTTAGCGTCTGTGGTTGGAATTCTCTTGGTCGCTAGTTCGTGTCACCTAACACCTCCAGCTAGTTGATTTTATCAATATTTGTTTCATAATTGTTTTTATTATTTGTTTCATCATTATTGTCGAAATAATAAATTGTAACTCTGAGGTGACTCGAACCCACGACTAACAGGATTCTCATGGTCACCGGTTCAAGTCACACAAGAACTTCAGTTGATTTAAGGTAGTGTAATTTCCCTTTGCATCGTTGTTGTTTTGTCACTATTATTATTTATTTCATTATTATTATTTGTTTCTCAATATTTATTTCATTATTATTATTATTTAATTCATCATTATTATTATTTAATTTATTATTATTATTTAATTCATCATTATTAATATTTAATTCATCAATATTATTATTATTTAATTCATCATTATTATTATTATTTAATTCATCATTATTATTATTTATTTCATTATTATTATTATCAACATAATTTTTATTACTACTGCTTCATTATTAATAATATTATTTGTTACATTAACATAATAATTTACATTGTTTCATCATCATTATTCTTCCTGTTCTTATTATTTATTTCATTTTTTTTCAAGAGTTGTTGCATTCCTATAAAGCCACTAGCATACATAGCGTTTCGAGCAGGTCTTAATATTTTTCTTCGTAATATGACCCGTCATATCATTTTACCAGGTACCTATTCAATGCTAGGTAAACAGAAGCGACATTTCAGGACTGGCACCCGGTCAATCCTCTCCAGCAAAGATGCGAACCCAGGCCAAAGCATTTACGAAGCGCTTGAGAGTGTTTTACCACTGGAACCACACTAGATTTCAGTGGTAAATATTAGTATTGATCAATTATAAATAATAACTAACTATAATGTTCAATAATATTATTATTTGTTTCATCATTATTACTATTTGTTTATTTTTTTCATCATTATTATTATTTATTTTTTCATTACCATTATTTGTTTCATCAAAGTTTTTATTATTTTTATAACAAAGAAATCACTATAATGTGATTTTATGTAAACCCTAATACCACCACACACACACATTAATGTGATATATACCAATAAGAAAATCACCTGCAGCTTTGAGGTGACTCGAACCCCTGGCCGAGAGAATTCAAGTCACTGACCATTGTGGTAATGTGATTTATCTGAGTATCTGACGATGGCGTGCACGATAGATTAATTACGTTACCTTCACCCGAGAAAGGCTTGCATGGCTTTTCCAACAAATGGTCCAATCGTTAGCGTCTGTGGTTGGAATTCTCTTGGTCGCTAGTTCGTGTCACCTAACACCTCCAGCTAGTTGATTTTATCAATATTTGTTTCATAATTGTTTTTATTATTTGTTTCATCATTATTGTCGAAATAATAAATTGTAACTCTGAGGTGATTCGAACCCACGACTAACAGGATTCTCATGGTCACCGGTTCAAGTCACACAAGAACTTCAGTTGATTTAAGGTAGTGTAATTTCCCTTTGCATCGTTGTTGTTTTGTCACTATTATTATTTATTTCATTATTATTATTTGTTTCTCAATATTTATTTCATTATTATTATTATTTAATTCATCATTATTATTATTTAATTTATTATTATTATTTAATTCATCATTATTATCATTATTTAATTCATCATTATTAATATTTAATTCATCAATATTATTATTATTTAATTCATCATTATTATTATTATTTAATTCATCATTATTATTATTATTTATTTCATTATTATTATTTTCAACATAATTTTTATTACTACTGCTTCATTATTAATAATATAATTTGTTACATTATCATAATAATTTACATTGTTTCATCATCATTATTCTTCCTGTTCTTATTATTTATTTCATTTTTTTTCAAGAGTTGTTGCATTGCTATAAAGCCACTAGCATATATAGCGTTTCGAGCAGGTCTTAATATTTTTCTTCATAATATGACCCGTCATATCCTTTTACCAGGTACCTATTCAATGCTAGGTAAACAGAAGCGACATTTAAGGATTGGCACCCGGTCAATCCTCTCCAGTAAAGATGCGAACCCAGGCCAAAGCATTCACGAAGCGCTTGAGAGTGTTTTACCACTAGAACCACACGAGATTTCAGTGGTAAATATTAGTATTGATCAATTATAAATAATAACTAACTATAATGTTCAATAATATTATTATTTGTTTCATCATTATTACTATTTGTTTATTTTTTTCATCATTATTATTATTTATTTTTTCATTACCATTATTTGTTTCATCAAAAAAGTTTTTATTATTTTTATAACAAAGAAATCACTATAATGTGATTTTATGTAAACCCTAATACCACCACACACACACATTAATGTGATATATACCAATAAGAAAATCACCGGCAGCTTTGAGGTGACTCGAACCGCTGGCCGAGAGAATTCAAGTCACTGACCATTGTGGTAATGTGATTTATCTGAGTATCTGACGATGGCGTGCACGATAGATTAATTACATTACCTTCACCCGAGAAAGGCTTGCATGGCTTTTCCAACAAATGGTCCAATCGTTAGCGTCTGTGGTTGGAATTCTCTTGGTCGCTAGTTCGTGTCACCTAACACCTCCAGCTAGTTGATTTTATCAATATTTGTTTCATAATTGTTTTTATTATTTGTTTCATCATTATTGTCGAAATAATAAATTGTAACTCTGAGGTGACTCGAACCCACGACTAACAGGATTCTCATGGTCACCGGTTCAAGTCACACAAGAACTTCAGTTGATTTAAGGTAGTGTAATTTCCCTTTGCATCGTTGTTGTTTTGTCACTATTATTATTTATTTCATTATTATTATTTGTTTCTCAATATTTATTTCATTATTATTATTATTTAATTCATCATTATTATTATTTAATTTATTATTATTATTTAATTCATCATTATTAATATTTAATTCATCAATATTATTATTATTTAATTCATCATTATTATTATTATTATTTAATTCATCATTATTATTATTTATTTCATTATTATTATTATCAACATAATTTTTATTACTACTGCTTCATTATTAATAATATTATTTGTTACATTAACATAATAATTTACATTGTTTCATCATCATTATTCTTCCTGTTCTTATTATTTATTTCATTTTTTTTCAAGAGTTGTTGCATTCCTATAAAGCCACTAGCATACATAGCGTTTCGAGCAGGTCTTAATATTTTTCTTCGTAATATGACCCGTCATATCATTTTACCAGGTACCTATTCAATGCTAGGTAAACAGAAGCGACATTTCAGGACTGGCACCCGGTCAATCCTCTCCAGCAAAGATGCGAACCCAGGCCAAAGCATTTACGAAGCGCTTGAGAGTGTTTTACCACTGGAACCACACTAGATTTCAGTGGTAAATATTAGTATTGATCAATTATAAATAATAACTAACTATAATGTTCAATAATATTATTATTTGTTTCATCATTATTACTATTTGTTTATTTTTTTCATCATTATTATTATTTATTTTTTCATTACCATTATTTGTTTCATCAAAGTTTTTATTATTTTTATAACAAAGAAATCACTATAATGTGATTTTATGTAAACCCTAATACCACCACACACACACATTAATGTGATATATACCAATAAGAAAATCACCTGCAGCTTTGAGGTGACTCGAACCCCTGGCCGAGAGAATTCAAGTCACTGACCATTGTGGTAATGTGATTTATCTGAGTATCTGACGATGGCGTGCACGATAGATTAATTACGTTACCTTCACCCGAGAAAGGCTTGCATGGCTTTTCCAACAAATGGTCCAATCGTTAGCGTCTGTGGTTGGAATTCTCTTGGTCGCTAGTTCGTGTCACCTAACACCTCCAGCTAGTTGATTTTATCAATATTTGTTTCATAATTGTTTTTATTATTTGTTTCATCATTATTGTCGAAATAATAAATTGTAACTCTGAGGTGATTCGAACCCACGACTAACAGGATTCTCATGGTCACCGGTTCAAGTCACACAAGAACTTCAGTTGATTTAAGGTAGTGTAATTTCCCTTTGCATCGTTGTTGTTTTGTCACTATTATTATTTATTTCATTATTATTATTTGTTTCTCAATATTTATTTCATTATTATTATTATTTAATTCATCATTATTATTATTTAATTTATTATTATTATTTAATTCATCATTATTATATTATTAATTCATCATTATTAATATTTAATTCATCAATATTATTATTATTTAATTCATCATTATTATTATTATTTAATTCATCATTATTATTATTATTTATTTCATTATTATTATTTTCAACATAATTTTTATTACTACTGCTTCATTATTAATAATATAATTTGTTACATTATCATAATAATTTACATTGTTTCATCATCATTATTCTTCCTGTTCTTATTATTTATTTCATTTTTTTTCAAGAGTTGTTGCATTGCTATAAAGCCACTAGCATATATAGCGTTTCGAGCAGGTCTTAATATTTTTCTTCATAATATGACCCGTCATATCCTTTTACCAGGTACCTATTCAATGCTAGGTAAACAGAAGCGACATTTAAGGATTGGCACCCGGTCAATCCTCTCCAGTAAAGATGCGAACCCAGGCCAAAGCATTCACGAAGCGCTTGAGAGTGTTTTACCACTAGAACCACACGAGATTTCAGTGGTAAATATTAGTATTGATCAATTATAAATAATAACTAACTATAATGTTCAATAATATTATTATTTGTTTCATCATTATTACTATTTGTTTATTTTTTTCATCATTATTATTATTTATTTTTTCATTACCATTATTTGTTTCATCAAAAAAGTTTTTATTATTTTTATAACAAAGAAATCACTATAATGTGATTTTATGTAAACCCTAATACCACCACACACACACATTAATGTGATATATACCAATAAGAAAATCACCGGCAGCTTTGAGGTGACTCGAACCGCTGGCCGAGAGAATTCAAGTCACTGACCATTGTGGTAATGTGATTTATCTGAGTATCTGACGATGGCGTGCACGATAGATTAATTACATTACCTTCACCCGAGAAAGGCTTGCATGGCTTTTCCAACAAATGGTCCAATCGTTAGCGTCTGTGGTTGGAATTCTCTTGGTCGCTAGTTCGTGTCACCTAACACCTCCAGCTAGTTGATTTTATCAATATTTGTTTCATAATTGTTTTTATTATTTGTTTCATCATTATTGTCGAAATAATAAATTGTAACTCTGAGGTGACTCGAACCCACGACTAACAGGATTCTCATGGTCACCGGTTCAAGTCACACAAGAACTTCAGTTGATTTAAGGTAGTGTAATTTCCCTTTGCATCGTTGTTGTTTTGTCACTATTATTATTTATTTCATTATTATTATTTGTTTCTCAATATTTATTTCATTATTATTATTATTTAATTCATCATTATTATTATTTAATTTATTATTATTATTTAATTCATCATTATTAATATTTAATTCATCAATATTATTATTATTTAATTCATCATTATTATTATTATTATTTAATTCATCATTATTATTATTTATTTCATTATTATTATTATCAACATAATTTTTATTACTACTGCTTCATTATTAATAATATTATTTGTTACATTAACATAATAATTTACATTGTTTCATCATCATTATTCTTCCTGTTCTTATTATTTATTTCATTTTTTTTCAAGAGTTGTTGCATTCCTATAAAGCCACTAGCATTCATAGCGTTTCGAGCAGGTCTTAATATTTTTCTTCGTAATATGACCCGTCATATCATTTTACCAGGTACCTATTCAATGCTAGGTAAACAGAAGCGACATTTCAGGACTGGCACCCGGTCAATCCTCTCCAGCAAAGATGCGAACCCAGGCCAAAGCATTTACGAAGCGCTTGAGAGTGTTTTACCACTGGAACCACACTAGATTTCAGTGGTAAATATTAGTATTGATCAATTATAAATAATAACTAACTATAATGTTCAATAATATTATTATTTGTTTCATCATTATTACTATTTGTTTATTTTTTTCATCATTATTATTATTTATTTTTTCATTACCATTATTTGTTTCATCAAAGTTTTTATTATTTTTATAACAAAGAAATCACTATAATGTGATTTTATGTAAACCCTAATACCACCACACACACACATTAATGTGATATATACCAATAAGAAAATCACCTGCAGCTTTGAGGTGACTCGAACCCCTGGCCGAGAGAATTCAAGTCACTGACCATTGTGGTAATGTGATTTATCTGAGTATCTGACGATGGCGTGCACGATAGATTAATTACGTTACCTTCACCCGAGAAAGGCTTGCATGGCTTTTCCAACAAATGGTCCAATCGTTAGCGTCTGTGGTTGGAATTCTCTTGGTCGCTAGTTCGTGTCACCTAACACCTCCAGCTAGTTGATTTTATCAATATTTGTTTCATAATTGTTTTTATTATTTGTTTCATCATTATTGTCGAAATAATAAATTGTAACTCTGAGGTGATTCGAACCCACGACTAACAGGATTCTCATGGTCACCGGTTCAAGTCACACAAGAACTTCAGTTGATTTAAGGTAGTGTAATTTCCCTTTGCATCGTTGTTTTTTTGTCACTATTATTATTTATTTCATTATTATTATTTGTTTCTCAATATTTATTTCATTATTATTATTATTTAATTCATCATTATTATTATTTAATTTATTATTATTATTTAATTCATCATTATTAATATTTAATTCATCAATATTATTATTATTTAATTCATCATTATTATTATTATTTAATTCATCATTATTATTATTATTTATTTCATTATTATTATTATCAACATAATTTTTATTACTACTGCTTCATTATTAATAATATTATTTGTTACATTAACATAATAATTTACATTGTTTCATCATCATTATTCTTCCTGTTCTTATTATTTATTTCATTTTTTTTCAAGAGTTGTTGCATTCCTATAAAGCCACTAGCATTCATAGCGTTTCGAGCAGGTCTTAATATTTTTCTTCGTAATATGACCCGTCATATCATTTTACCAGGTACCTATTCAATGCTAGGTAAACAGAAGCGACATTTCAGGACTGGCACCCGGTCAATCCTCTCCAGCAAAGATGCGAACCCAGGCCAAAGCATTTACGAAGCGCTTGAGAGTGTTTTACCACTGGAACCACACTAGATTTCAGTGGTAAATATTAGTATTGATCAATTATAAATAATAACTAACTATAATGTTGAATAATATTATTATTTGTTTCATCATTATTACTATTTGTTTATTTTTTTCATCATTATTATTATTTATTTTTTCATTACCATTATTTGTTTCATCAAAGTTTTTATTATTTTTATAACAAAGAAATCACTATAATGTGATTTTATGTAAACCCTAATACCACCACACACACACATTAATGTGATATATACCAATAAGAAAATCACCTGCAGCTTTGAGGTGACTCGAACCCCTGGCCGAGAGAATTCAAGTCACTGACCATTGTGGTAATGTGATTTATCTGAGTATCTGACGATGGCGTGCACGATAGATTAATTACGTTACCTTCACCCGAGAAAGGCTTGCATGGCTTTTCCAACAAATGGTCCAATCGTTAGCGTCTGTGGTTGGAATTCTCTTGGTCGCTAGTTCGTGTCACCTAACACCTCCAGCTAGTTGATTTTATCAATATTTGTTTCATAATTGTTTTTATTATTTGTTTCATCATTATTGTCGAAATAATAAATTGTAACTCTGAGGTGATTCGAACCCACGACTAACAGGATTCTCATGGTCACCGGTTCAAGTCACACAAGAACTTCAGTTGATTTAAGGTAGTGTAATTTCCCTTTGCATCGTTGTTTTTTTGTCACTATTATTATTTATTTCATTATTATTATTTGTTTCTCAATATTTATTTCATTATTATTATTATTTAATTCATCATTATTATTATTTAATTTATTATTATTATTTAATTCATCATTATTATCATTATTTAATTCATCATTATTATTATTTAATTCATCAATATTATTATTATTTAATTCATCATTATTATTATTATTATTTAATTCATCATTATTATTATTATTTATTTCATTATTATTATTTTCAACATAATTTTTATTACTACTGCTTCATTATTAATAATATAATTTGTTACATTATCATAATAATTTTCATTGTTTCATCATCATTATTCTTCCTGTTCTTATTATTTATTTCATTTTTTTTCAAGAGTTGTTGCATTCCTATAAAGCCACTAGCATACATAGCGTTTCGAGCAGGTCTTAATATTTTTCTTCATAATATGACCCGTCATATTTCATATGACCATCATCACTATAACCATCTACACTACACACAACAATTACCACTGTAGCTATTTTCACTAAACACGACCATCATCACTATAACCCTCAGCACTACCTGCATCACTGCTGGGTGAACAGAGGCTACAGCTAAGGATTGGCACTTGGGCAATATTTTCCTGCTAGGATACGAACCCAGGCCAAAGAATTGGTTAAGCGCGGGCGAGTGTTTTACAACTGCGCCATGGAGACTCTACGGATTTGTTCCTTCATGATTAATATTAATTGTTTCATCAGAAGTATGATTATTTGTTGCATCAGAAGTATTATTATATGTTTCATCAGAAGTATGATTATTTGTTGCATCAGAAGTATTATTATATGTTTCATCAGAAGTATTATTATTTTGTTATATGTATTAGTGTTATTATTTGTTATAAGTATTAGTATTATTATTTTGTTATAAGTATTAGTATTATTTTGTTATCAGTAATATTATTATTTGTTTATCAGTAGTTTTATTATTTGTTTCATTATTATTATTATTATTTAAAGAAATCTCATTAACGTGATATAAATAAACACCCTGACCCTCACACACATTTAAGTGATATATATATTAATGACAAATCACCTGCACCATTGAGGTGACTGGAACCCGCTACCGAGAGAATCCCACCTGGTGACACTAACCACTGTGTTTATGTGAATTCTTTGTGTATCTGATATTGGCGAGTAAGATGGATGAATTACGTAGCCTACATTAGAGTGCTTGAGGGTCATATGTAAAACCCGGACTAACTTTATGTGGGGATTGTATGGTTTTCCAAGTCATGGTGGTCCAATCGTTAGCGTCTGTTGTTGGACTTAGTTCGCGGGTTCGATTCACCTAAAACCTCCAGTTGATTTTCTCATTGTTATTTGTTTCATCAATATTATTATTTTTGTGTCATTATTATTATTATTTGTTTCATCATTATTATTATTTGTATTATTTTGATTGGTTCTGTTACTTAACACTCATTAATTGTTAATAAAAGATTCCTATAAAATGTCTGTGGGGACTGCATATAGAGTGAAGCTGAAGAACCATTAAATTCGCCAAAAGGAACTGCCCACAGAAACACAAAGGCCTGCAAAAAAAAGTTTATTTTTCTATATATGAGCTCCTATTAGGGTTGTGTTCGGACTTCTGCTGACAAGAAGAATACGCCATAAAAGTTGTGCATGAGGGAGAAATTTTCTCGTGTGTGTGAAGGGTACAAGATGACGGTCAGCTGTGTATCGAAGTGGTCGTGGATGGGTGGGGGCCAGCCTCACACCTCCCACATTACTTTTCGAAGATGACTCCCTTAGCGCGTTGCTCTTCAGCGAAGCGGATCTGTTCGATTGCGTGGGCTGGGAGGGGGTGGGGCGTGGGCAACAAGTTGGACAAGGGTTGGTAGCCGTTCTCGTCAGCGATGAATCGGATCTCGCCTACGGTGCCATCAGGCAATGTGAACCTGTGTTGGAGCGAAGATTGTGATTATCGAGAGACGAACATGAGGTAAATAAAGTTTCGTGGAGAAAATTCAAAGCAAATATTATATATTACTTGGATCGGATATAAAGACGAAGTGAATGAAGGGTGTCCAACCATTTGATACATCGAGTGATTGAACACCACCAGTATAACAAACGACCAAATTGCTTAACCAATCAGCTAAGGTGTATGATTCGTAGCCAGGAATCTGTCTCTGACCCACAAGAACTAATAAAACGCTCGTGCTGCGACCTACCTGAAGACGCCCTCTATATTGCTCTGGCCATCAGCCCCAAGGGAGCCAGTCCTCTCCTCGTAGATTCCGTTGCTGGTTTCAAACTTGTAGTTGAAGTTGCCATCGCCAGAGTCGTCTCTCTCGTCCAACGTCGTCTCAGCGTCCTGTTCAGGGCGAGCGGCGACCAGAACGACCAGGCAAGCGAAGAGAATCTGAAAACGACGTTGACAGTGATGAGAATATAAAAATCTGAATGATAATAGTGTTAAATATAACGTCAATATCACCACACATGCCGAGCATGAAAGTAACATCAAGCAGTAATTATGAACTACGAGGCAACAGAAGAAAATGAGAATAAACAAGAAACAATTCAACAAGGTATTTGTATGGCAAATTAGAATGACAAATGATATAAAGACGGCCGAGTGGACAATCGGTTGCATGAATTGATAGATGACATATAAATTGACGAACGAATGGTTTGAAGCAGCAACGCCGTATCAGCTTCTATGTCTGCTCCCAACTACCCCTTGTCCTCCGACATTAGATGTCCATCCCACATTAGTCCTCTCCTACCGTTACCCCTTTCCTTTCCTCCTACTCCCGTGCCCCAAATTGGCCATTCCTATCACTCCTTGGTGCTACGTAGGTTTTCCTGGCTTGGCGCCTACTATCATAGTTCTTTACTTATCACCCCCTCCGGTACTCCCCACACCTTCCATCGCACAAAAGAAGCAAGATGCCGTGTTATTGCACCATTAAAATCTATTATGACTTTCACTGCAGATGAAATCACCGGTCGGCACGCCGGCCGTTTGAAGGACACCTGGCCAGCTGTTGTCGAGCCTGGCATGGTGTGAGTAAACAGGATGAGAGCCTAGGCAGTGCTGAATCAGAGACAGTCGTGCATACAAGAAAATGCCTTAGAGAAAGATAAAGATAGGAATAGAGACTCATAGACCTGCAGGGATAAAAGGGAAAGAGTGGTTGATACACATAGCCACAGCAACTATGAGCCTAACGAAAATTTAGGTCATGACTTAACAGATCCTAAAACGAGTTTGTAACATCTGGTGATGTAGTCTTGACTAAATGTAAACTCTGTCAACAGAACTACTCGCATACTCGTCATTATATAATGGAATGTGAAAAAATTGCAGAATTCAGAGGTAATGCTACCAATGGAGTCCAAGAAATGTGTAAGTACTTCATTCATAATGATGTACTGCCGGGAATCTCAGCGAAATGTTAAAAATTTGCTTACTGTAGGTAATGCATGAATGGCTGTAAAGTTGCCACCCAGTTGGGTGGGTGTGGAGCAAGACTAGTAACTGTGTGATTCACCATACATGTAATGTGCCTTGTATAGTGAATATTGTGAGCCTCTTGTTGAATCACTTGTGATAAAAAAAAGATTGTCGATGTGTATATGTGTAAATGATTGTATATATATAACATTAATACTTGTGCAACTAGTTTCAAAAGATTGTCACTTGCTTAGCTAACTGAACTATGAAGTTCAGCTTCTGAACCGATTATGTGCCTCTGTAACCCTTTCTACCACCACCTACGGGATGGGTATGGGGTGGCATAATAAAGAAGAAATCTGTAATCAAGAATGACACACACAATACCGATAATGCGGAAATAAATAAGAAAAAAGATGTATGATCACAGCGGCAAGTGTTAGGGTCGTTTTCCATTCATGTTCTCACTCTGAGAGATAGAGAGCATGGAAAAGCTCTCTCTCTTTCTAAGAGAGAGACGTTAGCCTCAGACTGAAGAGTTTGAGGCTAACGACAACGGTCATGTTCAGTACTCACAAGCTTCATGTTGTCGGTGTGAGAGTCAGTTGAGAATGCTGACCAACCTACAGGGCCCCTGCTATATATACCCACACCTGACCCCCACAGGACAAGCAGCGAAGGTCTGTTGCAGTAGTCAAGGATCTCAGGTGAAGGGGGTATGAAGATAGAGGGTTGGGGTGGATATAGTAAGGGAGGGACGAGGATGGATGATACGAGTGGAGATAGAGAGGGACAATGATACATGATAGGGGTAGAGATAGACATGGAGGGATGAGGATGAATGATACGAGAGTAGATATACTGAGAGGGAAGGGGATGATATGAGCAAAGATAGACTGAGAGGGGAAGGGAGATGAGGATGGATGATAGGAGTAGTAATAGACCAGGAGGGGGATTTACTTAAATTAGTGGAAATAGAGTGAGAAAAAAAACTTAACTATGTAACGTGAATGGCAAAGGTATACGGAGATAAAGAGTTTGGGAAGAAGATGGAGGGAGAGAGAAAAAAGGCATAAAGCTTTAGAGGAAAGATTGAGATAAATATCATCCAAATTTACGAGTATGTTCGTCTTCAACCAAAACCTATAAAAATCTCTCCAGCTGTTATCACATAATACTTGTACCTCTTTTAACATGTCTTCCCCACCTCCCTCTCCCCCGTCCCTCTCTACATGCAAATAAAAATAATTATTAAAATCCTAAATTTACACGGACGTCTTGCCAGGTGAACGGTTTTTATTGTTGATACTAACGGCTGACGCGAAGCACACGGAGAGCCAACATCAACAAAGAACTTCTCACTCTCCTTACGCTCAACAGCGATGAATATAAGAATGGCTAACGTACCACAGAAAAGAAGAAAGCAGTTAAGAATTTCCAATCTAAGAACGACAAGCATTCAATAAGAGCTAAATGACTATGAGAATCCTATGTATCCCATACACACCCATCGCATGATCAATTTGTTATTCAATGTCTCTATAATTCGATTTTCCTCGTGAGTAGTAATTACGGGGATCTTTTGTGATATGAACAGCTTCTCCTCCCACCTCTCTCCTTCCCTTTTGTATCAGCGTTACAACTTAAAAAATAAAAGGAACTATTCTCTCCAGCTGTCTTTGTTTACCTACAATTGTGAATCCACGTTTGTCCTGGGTATCAGTTCTTGGTTCCTGGGTATGAACCCTAGGTTCCTGGATATGGATCCATTTTTTTGGTTTATATTTACAAGAGTTCTTACATTCTTGAACAACCACTAGAACGCGAAGTCTTTGGTTCCTTGGTATGAATCCTTCACGCCTGGGCTTCAATCTATAGCTTCTGGGTATCAATCCTCTGCTCATCGGTATTAATCCTTGGCTTCTAGGTTTGAATCCTTGGCTCCTGGGTATCAATCCTTGGCATTAATCCTTAGCTCCTGTGTAGCAATCCTCTTATACTGGTTATCAAGATCTCTGTTCCTCCTTCCTTGCAATTTTTGTTTCGGAAAGTTAACTTTTGTCTTCATCATGGTCAACATCTTCACTACACACGACCAACATCACCGTAACAATCTTCACTATGCACCACCAAAATAACTGTAGCCATCTTCACTACACTTAAGCATCATCACTGCAGCCATCTTCACTACACACAAGCATCATCACTGTAGCCATCTTTACTACACACAAACATCATCACTGAAACTATCTTTGCTACACACGACCATCATCACTGTAATCATCTTCACCAAACAGGACCATTATCACGGTAGTCACTTCTCTACACACGACTATCATCAATATAACATATACACGACCTTCATCACCGGAACCATTCTCACTACACATGACCATCATTACTGTAATCATCTTTGCTACACAGGACAATCATGACTAAAACCATCAACATTACACACGGCCATCAGCACTAAAAAAAAATCTTCACTACACGCAACTTTTATCGCTACACATGACTATCATCACTTTAACCATTTTCGCTACACACGACCATCATCACTATATACGTTCATTAGTTCTGTGACTATCTTCAATATATATATCACCATAACCCTCTACATTACACACGACCGTCATCACTGTAACCATCTTCACTACATACAAACATCATTGTATCCATCTTCACAACATACAATCATCACTGTAATTATCACCACTTCACACTTTCTTGAACAACAAATTTATGGTAAGCTCATATTTAATTTACATGTATTAAGCATTTTGCTTCAGCATGGTTTTTCATGGTTATGGAAGCTCCAAACATTTAATCACGAAGAAAATAACATACCTGATGAATCTTAGTGAAGATAGTGTCTAGAGATTGGAATATGGCATGATTTTGCCATTTCATGCAAAATGTATCCCTCTCCAAAATGTAACTTTTCAACAAGCTGACTAACTCAAGGGGTACACATTTACTGCTTTGTGAACAGGGGATTAGGTAGTAGAAAATACGCCCGCCATTTATCCCGCTCAGGACATAGTAACTTCCTCCTATCATGCTATTAGTAATAGCGTACGATAGAGATCTTGGTAGTACCCAGAGTGTAGGATGACATCTCACTGATACATTACGCTAACGGTAATTATTAGTGCATTCGAAGAAAAGTCTTGAGGGTCGAATTCCTATACCACATCTACGGGCTCACCATAGCCCGTGCTGCTTGGAACTTTGTTCCAGGTAGCGAATCTTTAACAACAACAACAACAACCTATACCACAGATAGAGTGTAATGTGTAAAACACTGACCCCGTATGAGATCCCTCAGGAAACCAAGGGTTTTCAGACGAATTCCAGATCACATTACTTTCGTAGCATATCGTGACCTAGTAGTTTAGTGTGTGTTTGGGAGTATCCAGTGTACAGAGTTCAAATCCTCTCGATAACTCCTGATTTTATGAATATTGTTATTCTCTATTATTATTATTATTATTTGGTTCATCAGTATTATTGTTGATATTTGTTTCATCATTATTATTGTTTGTTTAGTCACTATTATTATTTGTTTCATCATTATTATTATTTGATTCATCATTATTGTCATTTGTTTCATCATTATTATTGAGAAAGTCAACTGGAACTCTGAGGTGACTCGGAAACGCGACCCACAGAATCCCAGCCGCTGACACCAACATGATTCTCTTTGTTGCAGGTTTGAATCAACTCAAAACTCTATTTGATTTTCTCATTGATATATGTCAAGTTAGTGTGAGTTCTCTGGTATCGTTATTGTTTCGTCATTATTATTATTATTTATTAGTGTAATTTTTCTGCATATAGTTTTTGTTTTTATTATTGTTACATCATTACTATTATTATTATTTATTTCATCATTATTATTAATATTAATATTTTATATATAACACGAGTTGTTACATTTTTGTAAAGCCACTAGTTTGCCTAACGTTTCGGGTAGGTCCTTAATCATTATTTTTCCCTGTAATATGACCTGTGAAATCGTTCAAGAACCAGGTACCTATTCACTGCTGGGTGAATAGAGGCTACAGTTAAGGATTGGCACCCGGTCAAGATACGAACCCAGGCCAAAGCATTTGCAAAGCAACTGGAGAGTGTTTTATCGCTGCAACTACACGGATTTGTTCCATCATGATTACTATTAATATTTATCTTATTATTATTATAATTATGATTTGTTTCATTATTATTATTTGTTTATTTATTTCATCATTATTATTATTTCTCACCATAAGTATTATTATTTAATTATTATTTAAAACAATGAAATCACACTAATGTGATATATGTATTAACCCTATTACCACCACACACATTGACGTGATATATACCAATGAGAAAATCACCTGCTGCTTTGAGGTGACTCGAACGCATGACTGAGAAAATCCCAGCCGCTGACCACTGTGTTAATGTGATTTATCTGTGTATCTGATGTTGGAATGTGCGGGGGATGAAATATGTTGCCTACACCAGATTGCTTGAATGTCATAAGTAAAACTCGGACTTCCTTTAGGAAAGGCTTGCATGGCTTTTCGAAAACATTGTGGTCCAATGTTGTGTTTATATGTGCCTATACCTGCACATGTAAACACATGTAGAGTGCCACATGGAAAACTTGGACTACCTTTAGGAAGGGCTTGCAAGACTTTTCCCAGTCATGGTGGTCCAATCGTAAGCGTCAGTGGTTGGAATTCACTTGGTCGCGGGTTCCGGTCACCTAAGACCACCAGTTGATTTTTTTATTATATATTTCATAGTTATTAATATTACCAGATATTTGTTTCATTAATATTATTATTATTATTTATAACATCTTCATTATTATTGGTATTATTTTTATTGCTGCTGTTACTTGACACTCTCTACTTGTTAATAAAAGTTTCCTATTAAATGTGAGTGGGGACAGCATATAAAGAGAAACTAAAGCACCATTAAAGTCGCCAAAAGGAACTGCCCATAGAAACACAGAGGCCTGCAAAAAAGTTTATTTTTCTATACATGTGTTCTTATTAGAGTTGTGTTTGGACTTCTGCTGAGCCAAAAGATGCACCCTAAAAGTTGAGCTTGAGGGAGATTTTTTTCTCATGTGAGTGTGCATGGGGTACAAGATGAGGGTTAGCTGTGTATCGAAGTGGTCGTGGATGGGTGGGGACCAGCCTCAGATTACTTTTCGAAGGTGACGCCCTTGGCGCGCTGCTCCTCAGCAAAGCGAATCTGCTCGATTGCGTGAGCTGGGAGGGGATGGGGCGTGGGGATCAGCGGAGACTCGGGTCGGTAGCCATTCTCGTCGGCGATGAAGCGGATCTCGCCTACGGTGCCGTCAGGCAATGTGAACCTGTGTGCGATCGAAGATTGCGATTAACGACAGATGACCATGAGGTAAAGAAAGGTTGGAGAAAACCCAAAGAAAATACTTTTATATATCATTTGGATTGGATATGAGTACGAAGTGAATGAACGGTTTTCAACCACTTGAAACATCAAGGGATTGAATACCAACAGTGTAACAAAGGAGCACATTGCTTAACCAAACAGCTCAAGTGTATGATTCGTAACCAAGAATCTGTCTCTGGCCCACAAGAAGTATCAAAACGCTCGTGCTGCGACCTACCTGAAGACACCATTTATGTTGCTCTGTCCATCAGCCCCAAGGGTGCCAGTCCTCTCCTCGTAGATGCCGTTGCTGGTCTCGAACTTGTAGTTGAAGTTACCGTCACCGGAGTCGTCTCTCTCGTCTAGCGTCGTCTCGGCGTCCTGTTCAGGGCGAGCGGCAGCCAGAACGACCAGGCAAGCGAAGAGTATCTGAAAAACGACGTTGACAGTGATTGTGATTAGATTATAAAAATAAGAATGATAATAGTGTTAACTATAACGTCAATATCACCACACTGGCCGAGCATGAACTACAAGACAAGATAAAATGTGAATAAACAAAACACAATTAAACAAGGTATTTGTATGGAAAAGGAGAATGATAAGTGATTTAAAAACTAAAACCCAAAGCTGGGAACATTAGTGAAATACCATCCATGGTATACAAGAGTGCCCCCCATGCCCTTACGCCACCCATAGCTCTGCTGTTCAACAAATCTCTAGAGTGTCATACCTTCCCTGATATCCTTAAAAAAAGCACGAGTAACGCCAGTTCATAAAGTATGTAATCCGGCAGACATAAACAATTATAGGCCCATATCAAACTTACCAATTTTATTAAAAATATTTAAAAAAATATATATACAAACAGCTCTACTCCTACCTCGTAAAATTCAACATACGCAGCCCCTGTCAGTTTAGCTTCCGCTCCCAAATAAGTACCAACGATGCAATTATTAGTCTCCTTGATATAATCTACTCAGCACTTGACATAAATGGCTTTCCGATTGGACTCTTTATTGACCTGAGAAAGGCCTTTGATACTGTTAACCATTGCTACCTCTTACTTAAACTCCACCATTATGGAATCCGAAGTTTTGCCCTGAAATATATCCGATCCTATCTTAGTGACAGACATCCACACATTCTCTTGTGCCATCTACATTTACAAAACCCTGTTCTTAAATACAAACCCTGCTCTGAAACTCTCCCTGGACAGATGTAATAGGACATAATCACTACACTATAAGTAAATATTTCTTTGATATCCCCAGAGTCAAACTTAATCTGTGTAAACACTCTATGCAAATAAAGGGGCCTTCTCTATGGAACTTACTCTCTAATGAATTGAAAAGCTGTCCAACTTTTGTCTAATTCAAAAATAAAACCCAAAAGTACCTACTTTCATCTTCATAGTTTCCTACCTAGTCCTTGAAACTTTTACTGTATCTAGTGCTACCCAGTCCCCCAATATTTAGGTACCTAAGCCATACAACTTTACCATTGTGATCATTGCTGTTATCTTATACGTGCTATCAATATGCTTTATTGTGCCTTTTAATCTTTGTCAAATTATCAATCAAATCTATCAATGTGCTTTAATATACCTACTAATCTCTTACAATTTTTTTTACAGTGTACCTTTTAACATTTTATAAATTTTACTAGAATTTACCTACTTAATATTATCTGTTAGATTTATGACCTGCCCGAAACGCTGTGCGTATTAGTGGCTTTACAAGAATGTAAACACAATGCTATGTACTCACACAAACCCAGTGTACCTTCTTGTATACAAATAAATATGAAGAC
>NC_091218.1:27314636-27457136 GCF_040958095.1 Procambarus clarkii | reverse complement strand
CGATTATCATCACTGTAACCATCAACATTTCACACTGTTTTGATAAAAAAATCTGTGGTAAACTTCTATTTATTTTACATGTATTAAGCATTTTTCTTCAGTATGGTTTTTCATGGTTATGAGAGCTCCAAACATTTAATTAATCACGTAGAAAATAACTTACCTGATGAATCTTAGTGAAGATAGTGTCTGGAGAATTGAAATTTGGCATGTTTTTGCCAATTCATGCAAAATGCATCCCTCCCCATGATGCAACTTTTCAATATGCTGACTAACTCAAAGATAAGCATTTACTGCTCTGTGAACAGGCCATTAGGTAACAGGAAATACGTCAACCATTTGTCCCGCTCGGGACATAGTAACTTGCTCTTATGACGATATTAGTATTAGCGTACGGTAAAGAGATCTTGGCAGTACCCAGTGTGTAGGATGGCATCCTACTGATTTTCTCATTGCTACGTCACGTTAATGTGAATTATTGGTACATTCGAAGAAAAGTGTTGAGGGTAGAATTCCTATACCACAGCTTGAGTGTACGGATGTAATGTTTAAAACACTGACTTTGTATGAGAAGATGCCTCAGGAAACCTAAAGGATTCAGATGAATTCCAGGTTACATTGCATTCGTAGTCACGATATTAGACCTAGTGTGTGTGCTTTGGAGTACCCAGTGTGCAGCGAATCCTCTCATTAACTCCTACTGAATTAACGAATGTTGTTATTCTCTATTATTATTTATTTCATCAATTATTAATATATGTTTCATCACTATTGTTTGTTTCATCATTATTATTATTTGTTTCATCATTATTTTTGACAAAATCAATTGGAACTCTGAGGTGACCAGAACCCGCGACCTAGAGAATCCCCGCCACTGACACCTACAGGATTCTCTTGGTTCCAGATTCGAATCACCTCAGAACTCTAGTTGATTTTCTCACTGATATATGTCAAGTTAGTATGAGTTCTCTGGGTATCGTTATTGTTTCGTCGTTATTATTATTTATTTCATTATTATTATTATTTGTTTCATTAATATTATTATTGATTTTATTATTATTACCATTATTTGTTTGATTATGATTAATATTATTTATGTTTCATTATTATAATTAATAGTTTCATCGTGATTATTTAATTATTATTATTCATTTAATTATTATTACTATTTTGTATTTATTTATATATATATAAGAATTGTTACTTTTTGTAAAGCCACTAGCACGCATAGCGTTTCGGGCTGTTCCTTAATCTAATTTTTTTCTTGGAATACGACCCGCCAAATTGTTTAACAACCAGGTACCTATTCACTGCTGGGTGAACAGAGGCTAAACTTAAGGATTGACACCCTGTCATTCTTGCCTGGGCAGGATACAAAACCAAGCCAAAACGTTCGTAAAGCGCCATGAGAGTTTATTATCACTGCCCCACGAGGAATGCACAAATTTGGTCCATCATGATTAATATTATTATTTGTTTATTTGTTTCATCATCATTATTATTTGTTTCATTATTTTTATTGTTATTTGTTTCATTATTATTATTATTATTTGTTTTATTATTATTATTATTATTTATTTCATTTGTATTATTAGCATTAATTGTTCATTTTTATATTTTGTTTCATGAGAATTCCTAATATTTGTTTCATTATTATTATTTAAAACAAATAAAATGCACTATCCTGAAATATATAAACCTCATGACCCCCCACACACATTATTGTGATATATACCAATGAAAAAATCCCCTGCAGCTTTGAGGTGACTTGAACCTGCGACCAAAGAGAATCTCAGTCGCTGACGCTAACCACTCTATATATTTCATTAGCATCAGCGGCTAACCCACCGTCCAAGTGGTTGGTACAATTCCTCCCCCCCCCCCCCTCACTCTTGTCCCATCCCAAATCCTGACCTTAGCACTGAATCAGTGTTATATTGTCGTAATGGCTTGGCGTATTCCTCTGATATTTCCCTTCCCTTCTGTGTATCTGATTTTGGAGCGTACAGCGGATGAATTACGTTGCCTACACCAGAGTGCTTGAGGGTCATATGTTAAACTCGGACTGGCTTTAGGAACGGGTTACATGACTTTTCCAAGTCATGGTGGTCCACTCAACGTCAGTGGTTGGAATTCGCTTGGTCAAAGGTTCGAGTCACCTAAGACCTCCAGTTGGTTTTCTCATTATTATTTATTTCATAATGATTATTACCGGGTATTTGTTTCTTTATTATTATGTGTTTCATCATTATTATTATTTGTATTGTTGCTGTTACTTAACACTCGCTACTAGTTGATAAAAGTTTCCTATACAATATAAGTATAGAGTGAAGCTGAAGCACCATTAAAATCGCCAAAAGGAACTGCCCCACAGAAACACAGAGGCCTGCAAAAAAGTTTATTTTTCTATACATGTGATCCTATTAGGGTTGTGTTTGGACTACTGCTGAGCCGAAGGATGCACCCTAAAAATTGTGCTTGAGGGAGATCTTTTCTCATGTGTGTATGCAAAGGGTACGAGATAAGGGTCAGCTGTGTATCGAAGTGGTAGTGGATGAGTGGGGGCCAGCCTCACACCTCCCACATTACTTTTCGAAGGTGACGCCCTTAGCGCGCTGCTCCTCAGCAAAGCGAATCTGTTCGATTGCGTGGGCTGGGAGGGGGTGGGGCGTGGGGATCAGTGGAGACTCGGGTCGGTAGCCGTTCTCGTCAGCGATGAAACGGATCTCGCCTACGGTGCCGTCAGGCAATGTGAACCTGTGTGGGAACGATGATTGGAATTAACGAAAGACGAGCATGAGGTAAAAAAGGTTATTAGAGAAAACTCAAAGCTAATATTATTATATATCACTTGGATCGGATATGAGTACGAAGTGAATGAAGGGTGTCCAACCACTTGAAACATCGAGGGATTGAAGACCAACAGTGTAACAAAGGAGCACATTGCTTAACCAAACAGGTCAAGTGTGTGATTCGTAACCAAGAATCTGTCTCTGACCCAAAGGAAGTATCAAAACGTTCGTGCTGCGACCTACCTGAAGACGCCATTTATGTTGCTCTGGCCATCAGCCCCAAGGGTGCCAGTCCTCTCCTCGTAGATGCCGTTGCTGGTCTCGAACTTGTAGTTGAAGTTACCGTCGCCGGAGTCGTCTCTCTCGTCTAGCGTTGTTTCCGCGTCCTGTTCAGGGCGAGCGGCGGCCAGAACGACCAGGCAAGCGAAGAGTATCTGAAAAACGACGTTGACAGTGATTAGATTATTATAATAAGAATGGTGATAGTGTTAACTATGACGTCAATATCACCACACTTGCCGAGCATGAAAGTAGCATCAAGCAAAAACCACGAACTTCGAAACATGGGAAAATGAGAATAAATACGAGACGTCTAAATAAGGTATTTGAATGGAAAAGGAGAATAAGTGATAGAAAGACGGATGGAGGAACAAGCGGGCATATCGGCATTGGGTATAGATAACCGAACTGCTGAATAAGCGGCTGAATGAATTGATAGATGCCGCATTTGATGAGCGAATGGTTAGACGCAGCAACGCCGTATCTGCTTCAATGTCTGCTCCCAGCTACCTCCTGTCCTCCGACCCCAGATACTCATCCCACATACCTTCCTCCCGTTACCCCTTTTCTTCCCCACCCACCGCCTATTCCTATCACTCCTACTTGGTGCTACATATTCTTTCTGGCTTGGCGCCTTCTTTGATAATTCTTTACTTATCACCCCTCCGGCCCTCCACCTGGTAGAAAGAAAGCAAGAAGCTGTGTTATTGCATCATTGAAATCTATTATGACTTTTACTGTTGGCGAAAACATCGGCCGGAACGCCGGGGGTAAGGACACACAGCCAGCTGTTGACAAGCCTGGCACGGTATGAGTATACAGGATGAGAGCCTAGGCAGTGCTGAATCAAAGGCAGACGTGAATACAAGAAAATGCCGTAGACAAAGATGAAGAGAGACTCACAGACCAGCAGGAATAATAGGGGAAAGAGTGGTTGAAGATAATAGTAGCTTTGAGCCTAATGAGAATTTAAATCGTGAATTAACAGATCCAAGAATGGCACCCACAAGAGCGATAATGCGGATATAAATCAGAAAAAAGAATGATGATCAAAGCCGCAGGTGTTACAGTCGTTTTCCATGCTCTCTCTCTCTCTCTCTCTCTCTCTCTCTCTCTCTCTCTCTCTCTCTCTCTCTCTCTCTCTCTCTCTCTCTCTCTCTCTCTCTCTCTCTCTCTCTCTCTCTCTCTCTCTCTCTCTCTCTCTCTCTCTCTCTCTCTCTCTCTGAGAGAGTCTCTTTTAGCCTCAGACTGAAGAGACTGAGACTAAAGACAGCAGTCATGGCCAGTACTCACAAGCTTCATGTTGTCGGTGTGAGAGTCAGTTGAGAATGCTGACCAACCAACTGGGCCCCAGCTATATATACCGTCACCGTACCCCCACAGGACAGGCAGCGAAGGTCTCTTGCAGTGGTCAAGGACCTAAGGTGAAGGGGGTATAATGATGGAGGGTTGGGGTGGATATAGTAAGGGAGGGACGAGTATTGGTGCTACTGATGAAGATAGACAGAGAGGGATGATGATGGATGATAAGAGTAGAGATAGACATGGAAGGATGAGGATGGATGATACGGGTGGATATAGACAGAGAGGGAAGGGGGATGGGAATGGATGATATGAGCAAAGATAGATAGAGTAGAGATAGACATGGTAGGATGAGGATGGATGATACGGGTGGAGATAGAATGAGAGGGAAGGGGGAATGGGAATGGATGATATGATCAAAGATAGATAGAGAGAGAGAGAAGGGAAATGAGGCTGGATGATAGTAGTTATAGACAAGGAGGGTATTCACTTAAATTAGTGGAAATAGATTGAGAAAGAAAAACTTAATCGGTGATGCGAAAGGGGTGAATGGCAATGGTAAGCGGATATAAAGAGTTGGGGAAGAAGATGGAAGTGAGGCTGGAGTGAGAGAAAAAAAGCCAGAAAGTTTGAGAAGAAAGACTTAGATAAATATCATAAAATTTAAGAGTATGTTTGCCCTCTACCAAAACCTATAAAAATCTCCCCCACCAGTTATCACATAATAAGTGTACCTCTCTTAATATGTCTCCTCCACCTCCCTCCCCCGTCCCTCTCCTCTACATGCAAATAAAAATGAATATTAAACAAAATCCTGTATTTTTCAGGGACGTCTTATCACGTGAGCCGCTTTCATTGTTGATACTAACGGCTGACGCGAAGCACTTAGAGAACCAACGTCAACAGTGAACTTCTCTCTTTCCTTACGCTCAACAACGACGAATATCAGAATGGCTTACGTACCACAGAAAATAAATTAGCATTTAGGAATTCCCATTCTATGAACGACAATCATTCAATAAGAGTTATATGACTATGATAATCCTGAGTATCCCATATACAACCATCGCATGATCAATTTGTTATTCAATTTCTCGATAGTTTTACGTTCATCGTGATAAGTAATCACGGGAATCTTTAGTGATTTGAACAGCTTTTTCCTTTTTATGTGACTGTATTATAGATTTTACTGTACAGGCATTCAATGCATTTGGCAATCTTCCTTGGATCAGCCTGGAGTTGGGTGAATAGATTACCGAAATTCATGGTCTGTCCGGGTTTTACGAAAATAAAACATGACAAGAAGGACTATATGAGGTATTATATGCACAACATTTCATTCCTACCTGGAACACTTTAAGGTAAGATATGGTGTTTGGCATGTAGATGATTGATTGATTGATGAAGATTAAGCCACCCAAAAGGTGGCACGGGCATGAATAGCCCGTAAGTGGTGGCCCTTTTGAGCCATTACCAATATCAAGAGCTTGATACTGGAGATCTGTGGAGGTGCAACTGCACCCTGCGTGACGGGAAATGTCTCCCGTGTTGGCATGTATGGTAAGGGAGATATATATAGTCAGGGAGAGGTGAGGTATAGATTAGGTAAGTCAATCCGAAGCTCAGGTACTGGCGAATGATGTCATCTTCCATTCGGTGGGGTCTAGGTCTCAGTTTTGGTAATGATGCTGAGTCGTTGTTTTGTATGTTGAAGTTAGGTCTTTACCTTTCATGAGGATTGCCTCTAGAATTTATAATCTTTTGCCGTCAGTTGCAGAATCAAGTATATCTGTGTGATCCTCAAGCATTTTCATAGTGAGCGCCACATCGTGATTAGTTTGCATATGGGTTTTTTGCAGCTCCTGCTTGTAGGCAACAAGTCAACATTCTTGAAGGGTTGGAAATGATCATGCATATATAAGTTGACCGAAGGTTACATCCTTCATGGGGAGCAAGTGTATTAGTATACCATGTTAGCTTTCTGGAGAGGGTCGCTTGTTTTGTTCTGGCTATACTTCATTATTAAGTCTGCTGTTTTTTTGGTCTTATAGTAAATTATGAGTTCAAGTTTTTGGTTAGGTCAACTGGTTTTTACTCCTCTGGATATGATGTCCTTCACAGTGCGTTTATTTATCTTGTATTTGGTGTTCATGATAGATTTATAATATAACTTGATGGGTGGGGGCGTCTGCTGGTGTGATTGGTTAGAGCTGTACCATTAATCTAGATATTTCCTAATGCAGGTGTTCATTTCTTTGTTAGTTTATTCATTGTTTTCTCGGGCCTACAGATTCGTATATTCTCTGTGTACCTTTTCCCAGTTTGTACAGTGGGTGAGAGCGCTACGTATGTAAGAGTTCATCACACTTCTCTTGTATCGGTAGGGGCACTCGCTGAAGCCATACAGACACAAACCAATTTTGGTTAGTTTCGTGTAGACTTCATTGGTGAAGGTGGTGTGTCTGGTCTCGACGTCTACATCAACGAATGATAGTGCACCGTTGATACTAAGTTCATGTGTGAATTGGAGTACTTAGAAATCGGTAAGCAATCGCTTGATTTTTTCCAGGCTCTTGAAAGTCCTTGACGCAGAGGAAAATGTCATTAACATACAGATGATGAGTTACAATAACGTGGCTGAAGATTGATGACCAAACCACAGATCAGCCAATGGAGAAACTACGACCATTCGGTCCGTCCTGGACCATTATCAAGTCGTGTGATAGAAGAGAGGATGTTGTTTTAGATTTAGCTACTCAGAACGAAATGTCCATGTAGCAAGAATGTTACATTGTGAGCCCGTAGTGGACTTACCTGATACCGGAGCGGGGCTGTAACTGTAGTATAACCTGGCACAGGAGACACCATGATAACTTTTTTTTGATGATACGGAAGGTACGGGCAGAGAGGATGTTGTTGTTGTTTTAGATTCAGCTACTCGGAACAAAAAGTTCCAAGTAGCATTGCTATGATGAATCCGTAGTGGACTTACCTGGCACAAGAGCAGGGCTGTAACGGAGAGGATTGTTGTTGTTTTAGATTCAGCTATTACGCAGGCTACTCCAAGTAGTCCGTAGGTGGTAGACGTTTGGAGTGAATGTGATCTATGGTCGGGTAATATCTTGAAGTGTCTCTGGGTCACTGTGTATTTCATAACATTCTCGTTGTTTTAGATTCAGCTACTCGGAACAAAATGTCACGTAGCACGGGCTATAGTGAGCTCGTAACTGAGTTCGCTTATTCACGATAACCTTGTTACTGTGATATTTGGGTCAAAGTTTTAATGAAGAAAGAGTTTCCTTTGTTTCGCACTGGTTTTAGTATTTCGTTTAAATAACATTATCTTGGTGGCGGATATAGATGCACAGTGTTCACCATGTGTCCCATTCTTCAACTGTTTTTTTTTGTACCATTGTGTTCGCTGTGAATTTTTAATTTAATGCAGCTGCTCTTGTTGGTAGAATTTTGAGTTTGATGCGCACAGCTTCAGTTGCTTTACATTCTAGTAAGTAATGTAATGGTGGCATTTCTGCAACTGTTCCACAGATATGACGCTCTTTAACTATTGTGGTTTCACAACATGTTGTTGTTGTTGCTTTAGATGGTGAAATGACAGCTTACATAGTCGATGTCGGCTGAGGCAGTAGATGTGGTGTAAGAATGTAAGGTACATCCAGCTAAGACTAAGCTGGATGTTGATAGTTGGATGAGAATGATATGTACGAACTCAAATATATCTTCTTTCATATTTTCTTTATGTCTGTCGATTATTTCGGTATTGTTGGTCATGATATCTCTGACCTTGCTTATACACTGAGATCGCAGAGGTTGACAGTCCCCAAGTGGGCACATAAAGGCAAAGGCAACCTATATCATGCTATTGTGATTTCGGCTAGAATTGTCTGGACGGAAGGTTTGGGATATTATTGCCTAAAACAGAGTGTAAACGAGTATCATGTAAAACTTCCTGCCCGAAACGCTGTGCGTATTAGTGGCTTTAGGCATATTGTGTACAAGCTGAATCTAGAAATCCATCATTCTGTTAGTAACTCATTTTTAATGTATGTACTTTTACCTGAATGAACATTTATTCATTTATTTATTATATCTATTACTTAGACTGTAGTTACCGGCCTTCTGAGCGCCATGTGAGTTCAGTTGAACTTCTGGTTGCAATGCTTTTAAGTTCGTCGTTAGTGGATCGGTAATGCTCGCATCTAGGGAGGCCAGACAATCACATGTGAATAATAAACAACAAACTCTTACTTCTTTAGATGAATGGAACTTACAATATTATTATAAAAACAAATACGTAGTTGAGTAAATAAACCTTGTCAACAAATGACTGAGCATTTAAACATGGGACAACATAACCTCGTGCTTTACCGGGAGGGGGAGGTGGAGGGCTTTCCAGAAATATTTGAGGTCAAGAGTCATGTTTGAACGAGAGAATGTGTCCTCTCTCAGTTATTGGCACGTCTGGCACTTACAACACTGATACCTCTTATCTTTTTATATTTGAGGGGAAGACGGTCATGGAGAGTGTAGGAGAGAGACAAACACACACACACACACACACACACACACACACACACACACACACACACACACACACACACACACACACACACACACACACACACACACACACACACACACACACACACGCACACACACACACACACACACGTGTTTGTGTGTGTGGACCTCACGTCGCTGGAAGACTGGAAAGTTAGAGGGAACATGGTCTCCACATACGAAATTCTCAAGGGAATTGATAGGGTAGACAAAGACAGTTTATTTAACACAAGGGACTCAGGCACAAGGTGACACAGGTGGAAATTGTGTGCCCAAATGAGCCATAAAGACATTAGAAAGATTTGTGTTAGTGTTAGAGTGGTTAATAAATGGAATGCATTAGGAAGTAGTATGGTGGAGGCAGACTACGTACACAGTTTCAGGTGTAGATATGAAAGAACCCAACAGGCTCAGGAACCTGTACACCGGTTGATTGACAGTTGAGATGCAGGACCAAAGACCCGAAGCTCAACCCCGAAGTGTACCAACCACTTGGGCTGGACGGTAGAGAGACGGTCTCGCTTCATGCAGGTCGGAGTTCAATTCCTGACCGTCCAAGGGGTTGGGCACCATTTCTTTCCCCTGTATCCCGTACCAAATCCTTATCCTGACGCCCTTTTCCCAGTGCTATATAGTCACAATGGCTTGGCGCTTTCCCCTGGTATCATTGCCTAAAACAGAGTGTGAAAGAGTATCATGTAAAATTTCCTGCCCGAAACGCTGTGCGTGTTAGTGGCTTTAGCTCCTTTCCCTTCAACCCCCGCAAGCACAACTAGGTGAGTACACACACACACACACATACAGTAGTAGTCATGTATAGTCATAGGAGGGAAAAAAACGTATAGTAGCTTTAATATATATAACCCCTCACCAAAATTCTTCTTCTGGACAGAAGACGCAGACAGGAATATGATAGAAACAACACGGCTACCATTAATATAATAGAGAGAGCAGCTTCTGTCGATAGTCGGGACGGATCCGGACTACTAATAATAGAGACTTCAACCACGGGAAGATGGATTGGGAGAAAGAGACCCACATGGAGAACCAGTCACATTGAGAGCTACACTGCTGGACGTGGCAACAAGAAACTTTATAAGCAAACACATGAAGGGACTGACAAGAATGAGAGGAGAAGATAAATCAGCTATGCTTGATCTGATATTCACCCTAAATGAGTCGGGTATAAGGGAAGTTAAGTTGGAAGCACCCTTGGGAATGAGTGATCACAGTATATTGATCTGTGAGTACCTAATAGAGCTAGGAGTTATCGCCCCCCCAAAAAAGAACTAGAAAACAAGGTGTTGGCGTTCCGAAAGGGAAATTATGAGGAAATTCCTAAGGGATATACAATGGGACTCAGAGCTAAATCCATACCAGTAAGACATGATGGACTATGTCACTCAAAAGTGTCAGGAGGCAGTAAAAAGGTTTATCCCGGCCAAAAGTGAAAAAAATAGAAGCAAAAGAAGAATCCGTGGTATAATAAGGCATGTATGGAAGCAAAAGAACTAAACAAAAGGTCGTGGAGGAACTTCCGAAATAACAGAATACCAGAAAGCAGAGACAGATACCAGAGAACCAGAAATGAGTATGTCAGTGTGAAAAGAGAAGCAGAGAAAGTCTATGAAAATGATATAGAAAATAAAGTCAAAACTAAACCAAAGCTACTCCACAGTCACATGAGGAAGAAAACAACAGTGAATGAACAGGTGATGAAACTTAGAACGGGTGAGGACAGGTACACAGAGAATGACAAAGAGGTGTGTGAAGAACTCAACAAGAGATTCCAGGAGGTTTTCACAATAGAACGAAGCGAGGTCCCTGCGAAAGAGTGTTGGCCAGGTGGCAGTAAACCAGGCGGCCTTGGAAGGGTTTGATATTACCAGAGATGAGGTTAAGAGGCATCTGTTGGATCTGGACGTGACAAAAGCTGTTGGTCCGGACGGAATCTCACCATGGGTATAGAGAAAGTGTGCAGAGGTACTTTGCTTGCCACTCTCAATGGTGTATAGTAGATCACTGGAGAAGGGAGACCTACCAGAAATATGAAAACAGCTAATGTAGTCCCAATATACAAAAATGGTGACAGCCAAGAGGCACAGAACTACAGGCCAGTGCCCATAACTTGTATACCATGCAAGGTGATTGAGAAGATCGTGAGAAAAAATCTAGTAGCACATTCTGGAGAGAACGGACTTCGTGAGTAACCACCAACATGGGTTCAGGGAGGGTAAATCTTGCCTCACTGGATAAATAGAATTCTACGATCAGGTGACAAAGATTAAGCAAGAAAGAGAAGGATGGGCTGACTGCCTTTTCTAGGACTGTCGGAAATCCTTTGACACAGTACCCAATAAGAGGCTGGTGCATTAGTTGCAGAAACAGGCAAGAGTAACTGGTAGGGGTGCTGATGTGGCTAAGGGAGAACCTAAGCAATAGGAAGCAGAGAGTTATAGTGAGGGGGTGAGACCTCAGATTGGCGTAAGTCACCAGTGGAATCCCACAAGGCTCTTTACACGAAACAATATCCTCATTCTGATATACGTAAATGAGCTTCCAGAGGGAATAGGCTCAATCATCTCAATGTTTGCTAATGATGCCAAAATTATGAGAAGGATTAAGACAGAAATGGACTGCTTGAGGCTTCAGGAAGGCCTGGACAAACTGAAGAGATGACCTAACAAATGGTTATTAGAGCTTAACCCAAAAAAATGTATTGTAATAAAGATAGGAGTTGGGAGCAGGAGGCCAGATACAAGGTTTGGGAGATGAAATTCTTCTAGAATCAGAGAGAGAAAGAAATGGGGGTTATTATCACGCCAAACATATCCCTTGAAGCCCATATCAAGAGGATAACATCAGCAGCATATGCCAGGTTGGCCAACATAAGAACGGCCATTAGAAACTTGTGTAAGGGATCGTTCAGAACCATGTACACAAAATATGGCAGACCAGTCCTGGAGTATGCAGCCCCAACATGGAGTCCATATCTCGTCTAGCATAAGACTGAACTTGGGAAGGTTCAAAGGTTTGCTACCAGACTAGTACCCGAACTGAGGAGTATGACCTAAGAAGAGAGACTACGGGAATTAAACCTCACGTCGCTGGAAGACAGAGTTAGAGGGGACATGATCACCACATACAGGTTCTTAAAAGAATTGATAGGGTAGATAAAGACTATTTAGCACAAGGGGCACACGCCCTAGGAGATACAGGTGGAAATTGACTACCCAAATGAGAAATAGAGACAAATCCATAAGGGCCGTGACGAGGATTCGAACCTGCGTCTGGGAGCATCCCAGACACTGCCTTAATCGACTGAGCTACGATAGGGTTAAAAGGATTGAAACCGAAGTTCTACTGAACTTACTGGATCCCGTAGCCTCTGCGAGGAACAAACCAGGCTTTTACACAACCCCCCCCCCCCCTGAACCCGAGCTTTATCAATAGGTCGTTCTCCCTCTTCGCCCTTACATCATCACACACAGAGATCACACTAACGTGATGCACCAAATGAACAAATCCACAAGGGGAATCCCTTGTGGATTTGTTCATTTGATGCATCACGTTAATATGATCCCTGTGTGTGAGAAATAGAGACATTAGAAGGAATATGCTCAGTGTCAGAGTGGTTGACAAATGGAATGCTTTAAGAAGTGATGTGGAGGAGACTGACTCCATACACAGCTTCAAGTGTAGATATTGTAACGAGTAATCTTTATACTCGCTCATTATCTCATTTTCTTAATGGCGTAACTAATTAACGCTAACTACGCAAGTTATAATCTTATCCCTAATTACGGGTAACAGTTCTCACATCCTCCTATCCTAGTAGAGAAAGGTGAGGGGTAGTCACCAAATATAAGGAAGTGATATGAGAATAGACCACATCACTTCCTTATATTAGTATGCAGCCCCAGCATGGAGTCCATATCTAGTCAAGGATAAGACTAAACTGGAAAAGGTTCAAAGATTTGCCACCAGACTAGTACCCGAGCTGAGAGGTATGAGCTACGAGGAGAGACTACGGGAATTAAACCTCACTTCGCTGGAAGACAGAAGAGTTAGGGGGGACATGATCACCACATTCAAGATTCTGAAGGGGATTGATAGGGTAGATAAAGACAGTCTATTTAACGCAAGGGGAACACCCACAAGGGAACACAGGTGGAAACTGAGTGCCCAAATGAGCCACAGAGATATTAGAAAGAACTTTTTTAGTGTCAGAGTGGTTGACAAATGAAATGCATTAGGGGGTGATATGGTGGAGGCTGACTCCATACACAGTTTCAAGTGTAGATATGACAGAGCCCGATAGGCTCAGGAATCTGTACACCTGTTGATTGACGGTTGAGAGGCGGGACCAAAGAGCCAGAGCTCAACCCCCGCAAACACAACTAGGTGAGTACAACTAGGTGAGTACACACACAACACACACACACACACACACACACACACACACACACACACACACACACACACACACACACACACACACACACACACACACACACACACACACACACACACACACACACACACACACACACACGCACACACACGCACACACACACACACACACACACACACACACACACACACACACACACACACACACACACACACGCACACACACACACACACACACACACACACACACACACACACACACACACACACACACACACACACACACACACACAAACACATACACCATTTGCATTTATCGACATTTCCCGGCACTCTTGTTTGGAATGTTACTCCAGCAACTGGATATCAGAGTCTGTGTTTATCACGTTCGCTCGCTTTCATGACGCCGAAAGTTCACTATTTTTTTGTTTTTCACATCCTCTCACCTTCTGAAACCTGTAAGCCTATTTCCCATGCACATGAAAGTTCACTATGACTTCGCCCTTCCATTAACCTCACGTGTAAAGGAGAGATAAGAACAGTCATAACACTGGGAACTTTGTCAATGGAAAATCCTGGTCGTGAAGGCTTCAGTTTATGGAGATCTCATGTAATGGAGATTTTATATATATTAGTGAATCGAGATTTTGGAGAATCCGTATAATGGAAAAACATATGCAAACCATTAACAATCTAGGTCTAGTAGAATAATGTTGAAATCTAGATTTTTGTAGAATCCAGGTAAGCAAGAATCAAGATATGGGGGAATTCACAGGACAGTCATTCCTTTTAATGAAGAATCTAGTGCAAGAAAGTTCTTAGTCTTGACAAAATCAAAAGGTAAAGAATATATAACGATGAATATAATACAGGGAAATAATCATTGAATCCATAACTAGGAAAACTAGCACATGAAGAATTCTGATCCAGGTGAATCCAGACATTTTTACAAAATCTTGACTTTGTAAAAATGCATATCTTGAATATTTTCTTTCCTTTGGAAACTAGATATTACCGCGAAGAATTTGAACAATGGCGGCAAGTTGAAGAAACTTACTCTCACCTCGATAACAAAACTTACATATAAGAGAGAAAATAACCACAACATAGCGTTAAGACAACATGGATAACTACTGTTTGAAGGTGTGGTAAGGGACACAAATTATTGTGAATAGAATGAGGGGATACAAGATATGTGACCAGAACGAGAGGACACAAGGGATGTGAGCAGGAGAAAGGGACATCGGGAATGTGGCCAAGACAAAAGAACACAAAGATGTGACCGTGATGAGAGGGAAACAGGGACGTGACCGGAAGAAAGGGGCACAAGTGATGTGACCAGAACGAGAGGACACAAGGGATGTGCGTATACTTCATTGTAGGTAATTTAAAAGATTCCGCCCCTAAATCACTGTATCCGGATCAAAAGATTTATCCAGGACTCCATGCTTTAAGTATTAGCTTGATGGCTCCTCAACACATTATTAGCAATACCTGCAAACACATACACGTTAACACACATATCTATCCGAGTTTAGGAGTGAACGAAATAACATGTTAAGTATACCTTAATTCTGATTCCATGAACGCCAAACAGCTTGTCGATCACTGAGGTAATATTATTATCTTATGGTATGTGAAAAATATCAACGCATTCTACACTTCTGCATAAAATAATCAAGATTTCCAGGTTGCACGGATAATTCGAAGATCTATGGAACAAAAAATCCCGAGAGGTGACATTATGAAAGTCTACGAAGAAAGATTACATGTGCTTGATCTTACGACACTAGAAGAGTGCAAAACTACGAACATATGCTCATGATGTAGAAAATTCGCCTAGGAACCGACTGGATGGACGAGTATGGATTGTTCCGAATGGGAGAAACCTAGACCAGAGGACATGAGAGTATCAACAACAACATAGGGGGAATCAGGATCAAAGGTCATGTGGAGGGGACCAGTACGATAAGACATAGAATGGACCAAGACCAAGGGATACTGAATGAGTCAGGACCAGATAACATGGAAAGGAGCTTCAATAAAAGACATGAGAGGCGCCAGAACCATAGTACACGGTAAGGATCAGAACCTGAGGACATAAAAGGAACCAAAACCAAGACAAATGTAAGAAACCAGAACCAGACAACATGGTTGGAACCAGACAACGTGGGTGGAACCAAGCAACATGGTTGGAACCAGACCACATGGTTGGACCAACAACACCCGCAAACACAGACAGATGAGTGCACAGAAAAATAAGCATGAAATCTTCCGTAGAAATGACAAAACCCAAAATGACTGGAAGTCGCCATACTAGACAATGGATGGTTGAAAGGCTGAACACAAGAGCTAAGCTCAATTCATGCAAAGACAACTGGGTGACTAAATTTTCATGGAGACACAGGTGGAAGCTAGAAACACAGAAGAGCCTGAGGGATGTTTGGAAACATATCCTTAATGTAAGGCTTGCGAACAAGTAGAATGGGTTACAAGAATAGACAGTCGAGGTGAGTTCATTACACATTTTCAATAGAAAGTACGACAAAGACCATGAAAAACAAACGTCAAAAGTGTAACTGACAATTCAGTACAAGCAAGGAACCCTTCACTTAATAAAGCACAGTAAAACTAAAGAAGGATAAAATATGTGCAACAAGGCTTGCTTCTGAGCTACATGGACTGAGCTACAAGGAACGAGTAAATGAAATGTACATCACCACTCTGGTAGAAAGATAAAAAAAGTTGGACATGATAACAACATATAAAATACTAAAGGTAATTAACTAGTAGACAAAAAAAAAAGGATTAAAGTCACTGCCATCCGAGCGAGGGAACATAGATGTAAACTAGACACACTTGAGACAGAATTATTACAGTGCAATAGCTGTAAATAAATGGAATTTGTTTGAACCAGAAGAGGTCGTAGGTGTAAACAAAAACTGAAGTACTACTAATGCATTAAACAACTTAAGGATGGAAAACCTGAACGTTGGAGCTGGCATTGAACCCTAGGTGAGTACACATTCACACACCTGAAATACAACCTCTGAACATAGTGATTACCGCATGAATATTAATGGCTACCTGGCATTCACAGCATCACGCATCTCCGTTAGTAATAGTTGTACAGGAGCATCCTTCGTTAAGAGACAAACAGATAGAGAGGTAATTTTCATGAGCTAACAACAGCCACCTCGAAGAAAAATAGTTCCTTTCGCTCCTTGGAAAATATAAACAAGTTATACTTTGAAACACATGATCTTGCATCACCTCCTCGGGTGTTTGACATTTTACGTAGCCTGTAAAAGTCTTAGGATATGATTTACAACAATATTTACGAGCTTGTCTGTATTCAACAAGTTACATACATATATATATTTATATATATGGAGCAGCAGACTCGTGACTATCTCTTTGGGTGTCATCACCAGACTTTGCTATATTGGCTGAGGCAGATAGGCGTCTTTTTACCTAATTGGATGTTCCCCCAAAATATATCGTAGTTCATTTTTGTTGGTAAGCAGATCGTAGCGTGTTTGTTGACATAGTCGTTGGTTACTAGGTTATTGACATCATTGAGTGATGATCAGCATATCTGTTGATCACTCGGATATAATGTCACTTCTATCTTGGCAACAGAGAGGAAGAAAAGGGAAGAGATACAGAGAGAGAGAGAGAGAGAGGGAAGGGGAGAGATACAGAGAGAGAGAGGGAAGGGGAGAGATACAGAGAGAGAAAGGGATAAATACAGTGTATGAGAGAGAGATGGGGTTAAATACAGAGAGTGTGAGAGAAGAGATACAGAGAGAGAGATAGAGAGATACACCGAGAGAATGGGAGAGATATTTCTGTAGCCTCTTCTTAGCCCATCTCCCTTGCCCATCGGGTGTCATCTCCTACAGTTAGGCGCCTGGCACCCACCCAAGGCCTTCACTTGGACCAACTCAGCGCTGCCTTGTAGGGAGACAACAATCCCACTATTTAACAGGAATATTTAATACCTGTTTCATAATTAGCTACGGAAGTGATAGTTGTCCGACTACTAGTACTTTAATAGTAGTAGTGGGATAAAAACCCACACATGCGTATTTGTGAAATTTATGTAAGATATTAATACCAAGTCTTTCGCACGCTGCTGAGTACTTTGTCAAGGTCTGAGTGTGTGATTAGGACGAGTCTTACATCTCAACGTCTAATGACGTGGTCATTAGACGTTGAGATGTAAGTCTCGTCCTAAATTATATATGTTAAGTGTAAATTATCAGTTAACTGGTAGCAACCAAAATTTCGATTACCTAGTCCTATCAACAGGCAATATTACCATTACCAACCAATATGAGGTGCCTATTAGCAACAGTATCAGTTACCTAGTAGCAGCCAGTATAAGTTACCGAATTGCAGCCAGTATGAGTTACTTTGTAATATCCGTCAGCAGTTACCTATGTTACATGGTCATGTATAAACTGATAATAACCAGTGTTAACAAATGCTAATCAATGGACACCAGTGACAGCCCATGACAATCCATGACAACCAGTGACAACCCATGACAATCCATGACAACCAGTGACAACCCATGACAATCCATGACAACCAGTGACAACTGTGACGCCAACCGAAGGACTTGTTGCAAGACATTCTTGAGAGATATGATAAGAGCAGGAGGCTGGTAAAGTCAAGGCCTAGATGAACCTGATGTGAGAACGTAACCCGTCCTTGCAACTAAGAGGTTACGTTTTTAACGATATCATAACCTATTACTTTACAAATGTATAGTATTAAGAAAAGAGACGAATCACAAATATTCACGTTTTCTGTACATCGAACTCCATAGGTTAGGCGGGTTGCATGGGTTTGAACGTTTCTAGTTAGGATAAAAGGTTGGATTTTTTGTGTAGTGGGAAATTGAGATTACGGATTGTAAGATAAGCTCACCAGCTACCAGGGACCACTGGATCCTCAACTTATCCTTGTAAGGAGCTGATGCATCCTTTCTGAGGGAATTTTTAAAGTAATTTTATGATCATAGCTATGAAAGTAAATTTAACAGAATTCATATTTTGAACCAATGTCCCTGATACATGAGCAACATCTGTCTCATAGACAAGATGCGACTTTCCAGAGACCTGATACTCCATTCCACAGACGCGATGCTCTTTTCCAGATACCAGGTTCTCCTCTCCAGAGATTAGATGCTTCTCTTCATTAACTAAATGGTCCTTTCCAGAAGCCAGATGTTCCTCTGCACAGATCATGTTCTCCTGTTTAGAGACTAGAGTCGCCTCTCTAGAGACCAGATTCTCCTCTCTAGAGACCAGGTTCTCCTCTCTAGAGACCAGATGCTCCTCTCTAGAAACCAGATTCTCCTCTCCGTAGACCAGATAAGCCATCCTTCAAAGCAACTTAAAGCTTCCTTCTCACAAGCTCAAATAACCTAAAAATATGAAAGATCCTTCTCTATAATCTTTGAAAAAGATCTGAGCTTTGAAGACCTACATTGCTCGAGTTCCATGGCTGGTGACCCCGGCTGGCAATCACCCAGTGAGGCAGTGCCTTCACCAGCTCTATGTTGTCATTGTTGATGTACACTGTTGAATGCACACACGATGAGTCTGACAATATTCTTACCACGCGACATCCATTGCACCATGCTAGCCGGTATTAGCTCGGATAATATTCGTAAGAAGGCATTTGATATGCTGCTTTAAAATGTTGAAATGGTCGTTGATTCAGAGGTCATCGAATGGAGAAAAATTCAAGAATGTGAACAGTGGATGAGGCAATGCTGAGACTCCTGGACTTGCACAGGAACGTGAAGAACGAGGAAGGTGGAAACGTTCAGCCCAGCTCGTGGACACTAACCTTTCACCAGTGAACCTGGGATAGGATTATCGCGAGTTGGAAAACTAGCGAAACAGGAGTTATCGATGGTAGTCATATCCACATGTCCTCATATAAAGGCCCTCGATCAATGTCTCCAAGACGATTGGCGATTGCTTGGGGCTAAACAGCTTTATATAACAAGTAGGGACGTAATCTTTTATACAAAAGGTGGGGAGGGAATCTGGTGTATATAATAGGTGGGGAGGGAATCTTAGATTAGTTTTAGTGAGTACAATTTCTGACTAGAGGCACGTGACATTCTGGATGACCCCATATTATGCATGAGATGCTGCAGCTGGAAGCACATGCAGCTCAGGACACAGTCAGGCGGAGACTCACGCAGCTTTGTCCGGAACAGACGTCCTGTCCCAGACAAAACAGGACTTTTCGGCTTGCATCGAGGTGCCACAAAGGTCAAGCTACCGACCCTATACCACCCCACAACGTTGCTTAACTTCCGGGTACCTATGAATTGCTAGGTGAATCGTGGCATTAGATGAAAGGAAATCACTCGAATCATTTATGTTAAGTCTAGGAATCGATAATTCAAATATTCGTGTTTATTTGTATGCTTGTTTACTTAAAAATTATGTTTAGTTATATATTTGTAATAATTTTTGTTCATATCTATTTGTATGAACAGTTGAATATTGTTAGCTGTATACATGTAGAAATGTTAACATTTTTCCTGTCAGGATAGGAAGAGTTTGAGTCGAAATACCTCTCTATCAACGAACTTAAATTTGTGATCATCCTTTGAGATAGGCTTTGCTGGATAATCTTCCCATATCGTGTGCTAACCAGTTAAAAAAAAAAATTTACCTGAAGCTTGATAACCGTATTTAGTTAGCAAAGTCTGTTAACAAAAGCTTCTCATCCGAAGCCTATTAACCGTTTTTTGTTTTTTTTTTGTCAAGGCGCTGAAACCTGCAGCCAGTTTAGACGGGTGTGTAGTTCTGAAGGACATAGATGAAGTGGTTGTGTTTACATTTGCTTGTCTCTCTCTCTCTCACTCTCACACACACACACACACACACACGAACGCGGGTCAGGAAAGTGTAAAGTAATGAAATTAGGCGAAGGGAGCAGGATGCAGAAACAAATGACTTTCTGTCTTTCTGGTGCCCCTGTTCACCTAGCAGTAAAGAAGTACCTGGGAGTTAGACAGCTGCCATGGGTTGCTGATTGGGGATGTGTGTATCCGTTAGAAATATATGAAATAGATTTGGTAGAGGAAAATAAGTCGAGTCATTAAATTAGACAACCGAGTGAATGGAAGGCGGGGTCCAAGAGCTAACAGCTTGATCCTTCAGGCACAAATAGTAAATACTAATAGTAAACACAAAAGCACACACACTCGTCAAGGGCATCAAGCTTATGATTAAACATTGTGTTTATTTCCATATATATATGTGTAAGGTATACATATATAGGGAATACATATTCTATACAGTAAAAGGAACCCATTAAGAACGACCCGTGTAACAATGATACGTATTATATTTCACTATGTATCGTTATGTGATTTCTTAGTTGTGAATAGTGGGAGCGAGTTTCGGCTCTAGGACCTCGCCTCATGGCTGTAGAATCTTGTGTACTTATAACTATCAAATTTCCAGTGCCCATACTTGTTCTTGAAGCTGCGACTCCCCCTTCTGTTGTCTCTCACCTGGAAAAGACTTTGTCCAATTTGAATGCGTGCACTCACCTAATTTGTACTCACCTATATGTGCCTGCAGGATAGAGCATTGACTCTTGGATCCCGCCTTTCGAGTCATCGGTCGTTTACAGCAGTGACTCCTGTCCCATTTCCCTATCATACCTAGTTTTAAAATTATGAATAGAATGTGCTTCCACAACCTGCTCCTTAAGTGCATTCAATTTTTCCACTACTCTCACGCTAAAGGAAAACTTCCTAACATCTCTGTGATTCATTTGAATTTCCAGCTTCCACCCATGTCCCCTCGTTCTGTTACTATTCCTTGAGAACATTTCGTATATTTCCACTCTGTCAATCCCCCTAAGTATTTTGTATGTTCCTATCTTATCCCTCCTCTCCCTTCTTTTGTCTAGTGTCGTAAGGCTAGGTTCCTTCAGGCGCTCTTCATACCCCATACCTCGCAACGCTGGGACGAGTCTTGTAGCAAACTTCTGAACCTTTTCCAGTTTCCTTATGTGTTTCTTCAGGTGAGGACTCCACGATGGGGTGGCATACTCCAAAACTGGCCTCACGTTGGCTGTGTAAAGCGCCCTAAATGCCTCCTTACTTAGGTTTCTGAATGATGTTCTAACTTTTGCCAGTGTAGAGCTGCTGTCGATATCCTATTTACATATGCTTAAGGAGTTAGATTAGGTGTTACGTCCACTCTCAGGTCTCTTTCTCGAGTGGTCACAGGTAGGCAGTTCCCCTTCATTGTGTACTGTCCCTTTGGCCTCCAGTCACCTAATCCCGTTTTCCATAACTTTACGTTTGCTCGTGTTGAACTCCAGTAGCCATTTCTCTGACCATCTCTGCCACCTGTTCAAGTCCTCGTGGAGGATCCTACAATCCTCATATGTCACAACTATTCTCATCAACTTCGCGTGTGTGTGTGTACTCACCTATTTGTGATTGCGGGGGATTGAGCTCTAGCTCTTTGGTCCCGCCTCTCAACTGTCAATCAACTGGTGTACAGATCCCTGAGCCTATTGGTCTCTATCATATCTACATTTGAAACTGTATATGGAGTCCGCCTCCACCACATCACTTCCTTAATTAATGCATTCCATCTGTTAACTACTCAGACACTGAAAAAGTTCTTTCTAACGTCTCTGTGGCTCATTGGGGTTCTCAGTTTCCACCTGTGTCCCCTTGTTCGCGTACCACCCGTGTTAAATTTATCTTTATTATATGTATTTATTAGTGTATGTGTGTGTGTGTGTTACCAAACAATCACTACGGGGAAGTGAAGTTTTGTTCTTTATGCCCCGTCGACTAAGTTTCTTGTACCTGTTGCCTTATAATTTAACTTTTAGTTCGATTTAATTCATACGAGTATTTCTATACATTTCTACCATTCATTTGCATTTCCAGCTTCCCTCTATTTCTTCTTGTTCTACTTGTTCTCAGTTTAAAGAGGCTACCCTTACCTATTACCGTAAGTATCCTGTATGTCGTGATCATATGTGATTTATTTTAGACGCATGAGCTATAAGACAAATCACGGGTAGCTATTCTGACCATATAATCAAACAGCTCACGTTCATTTATTCAATTCCTCCTCACTGCTAATATAACTGAGTAAGCTTGAAGATCGTACATTCTAGACATTATTTACAATACTTCTTCATCAAAGTCCATCACCGTTTTTTATGAGTTTTGGACACGAGGGAAAGGTTGGTTTCGTGGTTCCTGGGAGAGTGTGTGGTAGTGTGAGGTAGGTGGTGAGCGGGTGTGTAGAGACAGGGTTGGCGTGTGGGGTCAGTCAGCAGGATTTCAGGGACGTTTGTGAATTTTATTACTGTGTCAGGTAGTTTGTGTGTACTCACCTAGTTGTGCATGCGGGGGATGAGCTCCTGCTCTTTGGTCCTACCTCTCAACTGGCAGTCAATTGGTGAACAGATTCTTGAGCCTATTAGGCTCTATCCAATCTATATTTGAAACTGTGTATGGAGTCAGCCTCCTCCATATCACTAATTAATGCATTCTATTTGTTAACTACTCTGACACTAAAAAAAAAAAATTTATAATGTCTCTGTGGCTCATTTGGGTATTAAGTTTCCACCTGTGTCCCTCATTGTGCGTGTAGGGGGTGGGGTGGGGTGCGGGGGAAGGTATTGTCTCAATAATCTTAATGTGCATTGTTGTCACTGAAACGATAATGACTTCATAACGCAGATGATGACCAGCCATGCTTTTGAAGAAGTGAAACAGTGAAGAAGTGAAACAGAATAGAAGGAATACATTATAGAATATAAGTGATACTGGAGATAATAATAGTGATCCAGGAGAGAATAGAAGTGAATCTGGAAAGAATAGAAGTGATACAGAAGAGAATAGAAGTGATACAGAACAGAATAGAAGTGATACAGAAAAGAAATGTTACTGGAGACAATAGAAGTGTTACAGGAGACCAAAGAAGTGATACAGAAGTGTTATATAAGAGAAAGGAAGTCATACAGGAGAGAAACCTTAACGGCTATATTAAATGATATATTAACGATATTGATCACAGATAAATGTGTGTGACGAAAGTGTACAACAGCGCTAAGAAAATGATTTATGTTTATGCAAGTTAAATAATGTTTCGGAAATAGTACGTCTATTCTCTTTCTGATGTAGAACAAGTCAAACTAAATATATGGTGAAAAAGCTAAGATAAAGTGGAAGATGGGGTGACGTAAAGATGCAACTGAGGGAGGTTAAGAGGTTGATGAATTCTGGGAGTGAAGAGATAGGTTAAAGACGCGGCTGAAGAAGATTGTAATACTAAGGAACAATAGAAAGTCGAGTCTGAACTATGCGAGTCATGCAACGCTAACTGCAATTAAGCAAATGTTTCAAATACCAGGTCAGGAACAAGGGATCTGCGACCATCACGACCTCTCAACTAATACCTCTCATATTGTAAGTTATGGTCCCCAACGTACAGATTATTAAATCCTATGAAACTTTGCGGCTTACATATATATTCACACTTTCTATGCCTCGGTTGGTTAGGCGAAGTGGTTTGCTTGGGATCTTACCTTTCTGGCTAAGTTAGTATACTGTATTTTCTACGTTATCGCACCTCCGTGGTACATGAAAAGATTGGGAAGACCACCGCTGATCCCAAGGAATGTCAAGTGAACTCTCAAATAGGGAGAGAAAGAGAGAGACAGACAGACAGACAGACAGAGACAGAGGGAAAGAGAGTAGTGAATCTTCTCGGATCCCAACAAGGACCAAACAAGGGTCAAGGAGACCCGTGATGGGTCCTTGTTGGGTCAAGGAGACCTCTTGTTGGACCCTTGTTAGCTCAAGGAGACGGAGCTTACAGAGCTGAACCCCCGCAACAAACTCAACTAGGTAACAAATATAAACACATAAAAAAAATGAAGACCTTATCGGGGTACCTCTGGAGGCACGCGGGCCCATCGTGGCTAGATACGACTCGCATCCTAATGACTGGAGCCTGAAAACGGCTCGCTGTGGGGAGTCACTGAGGGAATACTGGCAGAGAGAGATTGGTGTGAAAGACGAATTATATGCAATAGTATTCAATTAAATACAGACTCCCGCATTACGAAGAAGAAAAAGCGGAAAGGAAGAAGAAGAGCAAGAGGAAGAAGAAGAAAAAGAGGAAGAAGAAGAAAAAGAGGAAGAAGAAGATTAGGAAGAGGAAGAAGATTAGGAATAGGAAGAGGAAGAAGAAGATTAGGAAGAGGAAGAAGAAATGAAAACTAGAAATCCGCGAAAGAAGAGAAGGAATCGAAGGAAGAAGAAAATAGTGCTTCAGACATTAGGTGTTAATGGCCCGGGATGGAGGCGCCTCAAAGCATCTTAAGCCAGTCAAGACAAGATGTCTCCCAGGCCTCCAAGTCACACATATGCGTATTTAGCAGTAATATTCATGTTAATCACTGTAAGGAGAGGAAGAATTAAGTAATAAAGATCATTATATACTTATGTATATATATATATGTATATATAATATAATAATAGTAGCAATACTACACAGAAAACCTTTGAAGCGACTCATATACACATCATTTAAATGTGTTAGTTTCTGTACCAATTGGTAAAATGTCTGTTCAATGTCCTGTTTCAAAAAATGTTGGTTAAATGTCCATCAGGACCCGTTATGTAAATTCCCACTGGTGAAATACCTTACTCTTATGTACCTCTCGGCCTTGATACTTAAAAACATTGCAAATCATACCTTCCCTTCCAGACCCCACCACTAGTACCCCTACCACCCACCGGCCAGCTGACCCGTCGACCTGCCCACCAGCCTTCCCCTGCTACCCGTCCTCATGCCCTTGGTCGGGGTATATATACGGCTCCTATCACCAGCTCCTAGACATCCTCCGCTCATCCTCACACCGACAACATGAAGCTCGTGAGTACTGGACAGGCTCATTTCTCCTTGCAACACCTCTAATAAGGTGTTGAGTTTTATATATATATATATATATATATATATATATATATATATATATATATATATATATATATATATATATATATATATATATATATATATATATATATATATGTATATATATATATATATATATATATATATATATATATATATATATATATATACACATATATATATATATATATATATATATATATATATATATATATATATATATATATATATATATATATATATATATATATATATATATATGTATATATATATATATATATATATATATATATATATATATATATATATATATACACATATATATATATATATATATATATATATATATATATATATATATATATATATATATATGACGGAAAGATTAAGACAGGAATTTCCTTAAGTACTTTCGTGTTTAATAATACATTTTCAGGAGGATCCATCTGAAGATGTATTATTAAATACGGAAGTACTTAATGTAAAGCATTTAGCAAGTGTAAATTACAAAGCTCCAGGGAGAAATAAGAATCAGTTACAGGCTCGTAGCAAATCCTTAACACAGAAGCTACTTGTGCCCATCGATGGTTAAGTTATTGGGAAGCTGCAGTTAGTATGGCCCGCTGGTGACTCCTTTGTGTAAAATAATTATGTCAAGTCGTTCCTACTGACTGCCAATAAGGTCTTTTGGGAACATCGAACTCAAGAGGGATAAATTTGGGTACATAAATCAATTAACAAATTTACAGAGATATTTTCTCATTAGTTAAGTTTGAAAACTTTAATCGGTATCACACAATGTTAATTTAAACGGAATATAAGGTCTATAGAATCAGTAAGGTCTGAATGCATAGGAGAAAATATCACGTTCATGTGATTGCAATTTGTACATCAAAATCTTCAAGAAGTATTTACTACCCTGTCACCTGACAATCGCAGGTTCTGCTCGCCCTCTTGGTCGCCCTGGCCGCCGCCGCCCCTCGCCCTGAGCAGGACGCAGAGACCTTGGTGGACGAGCGCGAGGACAACGGTGACGGCAACTTCAAATACCAATTTGAAACCAGCAATGGACTCGTCGAGGAACGTGTCGGCACCGTTGGCGCTGAGGGCCAGAGCAACTTCCAAGGCAGCTACAGGTATGCAAATCCTCCTGACTCACCTTCCATTCGAGTGACTACTTTTTGTTTCTGAATAATTACACAAAACATTACATGTTTGTACGCCAAGAGATCCCTCTCTACAATATTTTATGTGTTGCATCTCTTCTCAGATTCACTCTTCCTGACGGCACCGTCGCCGTGGTCACCTACGTCGCCGACGAGAACGGCTTCAGGCCCGAGTCCCCGCTGATCCCCACGCCCCACCCCCTCCCCGCTCATGCCCTCGCACAGATCGCCTTCGCCGAGGAGCAGCGCGCTAGGGGCATCACCTTCGAGAAATAAGGAGGATATTGACCTACTCTACGACGACTCTGCTAACGACCTTTATGTACATACTTTACTCTGGACCTCCAACTTGTCCTTCTATCCTTACATAAGCCATCGGAATAACCCGTTTAAAATAAATTGAATCATCTGATAAAACTTTCTTTTGTTTACCAACCTCTGCTAATGAGCATCATTATTATTATTAACTAAAATTACTATAATTATCAGTACGGGCCTTGAGGATTATATATATATATATATATATATATATATATATATATATATATATATATATATATATATATATATATATATATATATATATATATATATATATATATATATTAGTTTTTTTTGGTAGCAGTCTTTCCTGTAGACATATATTATTAAATATGACCGAAAAAGTAAGATTAATAATTCTAACACGAATTTTCTCAATCCTTCGTACATTTCTTTTCACTGTTGGTGGTAATTCAAAAATCAATTCTCCAAAATTCATTTTTATTTCTAGTCTGACGCGACACGTGCACGTTTTGTAAAACTTATTACATTTTCAAAGACTTTAGTTTACAAATACACAACTGAATAGAACTTACACATCTCTGATTTTGTTTATATCTACATTTGAGTGAGGTGGATGGGGTGAGGTGGCATTAATAGGGTATTAATTTCATCAACACAAGACAGAACACGAAACAATGGGTATTGAAATGGAAGTGATTGTGGAAAGCCTATTGGTCCATATTTCTTGATGCTTCTATATTGGAGCGGAGTCTTGAGGTGGGTAGAATATAGTTATGCATTAATTGGCTGTTGATTGCTGGTGTTGACTTCTTAATGTGTAGTGCCTCGCAAACGTCAAGCCGCCTGCTATCGCATTATCTATCGATGATTTCTGTGTTGTTTACTAGGATTTCTCTGGCGATGGTTTGGTTGTGGGAAGAGATTATATGTTCCTTAATGGAGCCCTGTTGTTTATGCATCGTTAAACGCCTAGAAAAAGATGTTGTTGTCTTGCCTATATACTGGTTTTTTTTGGAGCTTACAGTCCCTAAGTGGGCATTTGAAGGCATAGACGACGTTGGTCTCTTTTAAAGTGTTCTGCTTTGTGTCTGGGAAGTTTCTCATCAGTAGGGTGGCCGTTTTTCTGGTTTCATAGTAAATCGTCAGTTGTATCCTCTGATTTTTGTCTGTAGGGATAACGTTTCTATTAACAATATCTTTCAGGACCCTTTCCTCTGTTTTATGAGCTGTGGAAAAGAAGTTCCTGTAAAATAGTCTAATAGGGGGTATAGGTGTTGTGTTAGTTGTCTCTTCAGAGACAACTGCTGTAATGAGCATTCATTTAGGCCCCTTAACTCGACGTTTGGTTCATCCCACAGCGCGAGTTCTGCTTACCAAAAATGGCCCACTAGATACTCAAATTAGTCGCCGAAGCTTCAGCGTTCAAGCCGAAGAAGCCGAAGCCAACAACGGCTTCTCCAATGGTTTCGTCGAAGACATCATAAGAAGGAAAGTGAAACGCCATGCAACCTCTGAAGAGACAACTAACACAACACCGTATTATGCTTCTCAAGTTTAATTTACATAACAAGAGGTGCGGTAGGTGACTACCAGACATAATTCTTTTGCATAAACACGACAATTTCGACGCTCTTACCACCCGAAATAGGAACAATATTTTTTGGAACACATTTTGGCAACAGACTGGAGACCAAATCATAGTAAATTCAGCAATTCAAATACAGTATTATGCAAATATATGGCTAATAACACAACAGTATTCAATGAAAGCAAATAAATTCCTACAGTATTACAAATTATGCAAATTGCAGTTATATTTTATAAACTCATAAGTAAACACTTACAAGTGACGTGTAAAACTAAAACAATAATAATAATAATAATTATAATAATAATAATAATAATAATAATAATAATAATAATAATAATAATAATAATAATAATAATAATAATAATAATAATAATAATAATAATAATAATAATCACACAGAAATCATATTAACGTGATATATATCAATTAGGAAATCCACTAGGGATATAGGTTTGCGCTCACCTATGACCACGCATTATCACACCGCATATTCTACCACTAGACCATCACTGACTTGCCAAAGTCCAGCGGTAGAGTACGCAGCCTGGCAATGCTGTGGTCGTAGGTTCACACCCACGCATAGGCCTAATGGATTTTCTCCAAATTAATAATAATAATAATACAAAGAAATCACAGTGGTGTGATATATCAATGAGAAAATAAATTGGGACAGTGAGGTGGCTTGAATCGCGTTCTAATGATACCCAGGTGCTCGACTTAACCCACTCGGTCACGATAGGACAAAAGCCCATCAACCCGGAACTCATTGGGAACGTCTGGAGGACCCAACTAGTGTCACAACAAGTATTTTACGAATGCCCCGCTTATACTCTGGTATGCGGGTAATAATGTTCCTTCAGGACGAAAAAGAAATTACATTCACTAGAACGCTGGTTCAAATCACCTGATTGCCTGAAAATATTTGTTCTATAACAATGGGTAAAGGTATACAGTTTGTTTAGGAATTTAAAAGGTAATGTGGCATGGCACTTTATACAAAATCCTACTAATTTAGCAAATTTGCCGGTGCCAACGAGGAGTCCCCCCTCACCTGTAGTGAGTACTGGTTCCCTTCAGACAATCCAGTAAGTAAATACCTCCCCTCATTTTAGCACTGTTTGTATACTAACCTAAGCATTATTTAATCTAATCCATAATACATACGGTAAACCTAATCTAAGCTAATCTAAACTAATCATATACATCCTAACCTATGATAAACTTAACCTTAACTAATCATATCCATCCTAACCCCTGATAAACCTAACCTTAACTGAGCATATCCATCCTAATCTATTATTAACTTAACCTAACAAAAATGTAATCAATCCTAACCTAACCTAACCTTGCCTATGCTAACTTCATTCAAACAAGCTCCAGGCCACTTACAAACGAACGTAAACACGTTTAAGACAAAATTTCATACACTAATAACTATATACAGAATAGTTCTTACAATCTTAAGCATAGTATTGCAATATGTTATTGAGACAGGATGCTTACGACAACAAATTATCCACTCGAGGGACTGAGAAGGACGTTGGCGAGTGTGCACCACAGGCCTCAGGACCAGAATTCTTTGACCTTGCTATCTCCCTTCCTTATTCAACCTCAAACCCGAGACCTCCCCTCGCCCCCACCACAACTCTCACTCTCCACACAACCACCCACTCGACCCACCTACCCAAAATCCCACCTACCCCGCGTCCCAGGAGCCGCCCCCCGCCTACCTTGCCGCATGATGTGGGTATATAAACAGCTCCCCGTACGCAGATGTCAGGCCTCTTCATCAAGTCCCCTTACCAGCAACATGAAGCTTGTGAGTACAGTGTTGGACAGCGTCACGGCTGCGTAGTATGACTATTCCAGCATACACAGTGATGTATTATATATTCTGCAAGGATTTATTAAGAAATTGATAAGGACATTTCGAAGCATATGTTCGTTTTGTAGCTTTCAAATAGAGAACGAATCTTGAAGTGACTATCAATTCCCGCTTGATCAAAAGCAACGCTTTAAGGTATATTTTCTTAGAAGTGAAAGATAGAAAAGATGATGAGCTATTTATTCAGTTGAATATGAATGTTTGCTGCGATCAAAATTGGCTTTCAGTCATCTGATTGTCAGGGTGATAAGAGATTGATAGAAGTTAAGAACACCCGAATATATTAATTAACGTATATATATAGATATGTTCAGCAAGTCAAGATTGAAACTTGCCCTCAGTATCATGTAAAATTAAGCAGAATTGAGAGTTCGATTTCTTAGTAAGGAGTAAGAAGGCACAAGAAATATTTACGGGTCTTTCCTGACGGTCACAGGTTCTGCTCGCCCTCTTGGTCGCCCTGGCCGCCGCCGCCCCTCGCCCTGATCAGGACGCAGAGACCTTGGTGGACGAGCGCGAGGACAAAGGTGACGGCAGTTTCAATTACCAATTTGAAACCAGCAATGGACTCGCCGAGGAACGTGTCGGCACCATTGGCGCTGAGGGCCAGAGCAACTTCCAAGGCAGCTACAGGTATGCAAATCCTCCTGACTCACCTTCCATTCGAGTGAACGCTCTTTGTTGCATAATAGTTACAATAAATATTATAAGATTGTACGCCAAGAAATCCCATTATGACAGTATTTTATGTGTCGCTTCTCTTCTCAGATTCACTCTTCCCGACGGCACCGTCGCCGAGGTCACCTACGTCGCCGACGAGAACGGCTTCAGGCCCGAGTCTCCGCTGATCCCCACGCCCCACCCCCTCCCCGCTCATGCCCTCGCACAGATAGCCTTCGCCGAGGAGCAGCGCGCTAGGGGCATCACCTTCGAGAAATAAGGAGGATATTGACCTACTCTACGACGACTTTGCTAACGACCTTTATGTACATACTTTACTCTGGACCTCCAACTTGTCCATCTATCCTTTCATAAGCCATCGGTATAACCCGTTTAAAATAAATTGAATCATCTGATAAAACTTTTTGTTTACCAACCTCTGCTAATGAGCATCATTATTATTATTAACTATAATTACTATATATATATATATATATATATATATATATATATATATATATATATATATATATATATATATATATATATATATATATATATATATATATATATATATATTTATATATATATATATATATATATATATATATATATATATATATATATATATATATATATATATATATATATGCGAACAAGCCTGAATGGTCCCCAGGACTATATGCGACTGAAAATTCTCACCCCAGAAGTGACTCGAACCCATACACTCAGGAGCAACGCAACTGGTAACTACAGGACGCCTTAATCCGCTTGACCATCACGACCGGACATAAGGAAGTGATAGTCGAACCTATTTGAACCACTTTCCCGCCGGCACTCGAATGGTAATCTTGGGCATAGCATTTTATCAAATCACCTGATTCCTTGGGGCACACATGAGGAACACAAATGCGAACAAGCCTGAATGGTCCCCAGGACTACAGCAACACAACTGTAGTTACCAGTTGCGTTGCTCCAGGGAGTATGGGTTCGAGTCACGTCTGGGGTAGTTTTCAGTCATATATATATATATATATATATATATATATATATATATATATATATATATATATATATATATATATATATATATATATATATATATATATATATATATATATATATATATATATATATATATAATACTCAAGGCTCGTCCTGATTTTCTCATGGATATATCACTTTAATGTGATTTCTTTGTGCAATGAGAGAAGAGCGTAGGAGGTAGAATTCCTTGAGTACAAGCCAGAGTGGATAAGGGCACTGAATGAAACCCTGATTAGTCTTCAATGAAAGCCTCAGGCACCCTAAAAAGTTCATTTGAATTGCAGTTTGTAAATGCGTTACCATGTCGTGGTGTCGTGGTTTAGAACGGTTGCCTGGGAGTTTGAATCATGTACATGAGTGCATGGTTTGAATCTTCGTCATGTCCCCTACTGATCTTCTCATTGATAAATCACGTTAATGTGATACCTTATGCAATAATAATAGTAACGACAAAAATAATAATAATAATAATAATATTAATAATAATAATAATAATAATAATAATAATAATAATAATAATAATAATAATAATAATAATAATAATAATAATAATAACGATAATATTATTAATATAATATATTCTTGTAGCACAACAAAAAAGTAGTCTGAAATTGGCAATGTAAGTCGTAACATCCTTAATGGACGTGCAGTGCCACTTGCAGCCGCTCTGTTAGTAAAAATCTATAGGTCAGCATCCTTCTTCTCAGTTGCTGGAAAGATCTTTATAAAAATCTTAGTTTTAAGACTAGGAAAAACACCCTAATAAATATTAAATGCTAAATAACAACCAATTTGGTTTTAGAAGTAAAGGATGCACATCAGATTTGCTACTACTCTAGTTGACCACAAAATAGAACTTGAAAATATGTCCTAACTTTTAATGTTGTTGGAGTACTGGATAACAAATCATTGATATACACTCAAATTACCCTATTACGTTAGGAAATTGATAAGAATCTGTCCTTAGGAAGACGTGATAGAATTAAGAAGCCAAATGCGCTAGGAAACTAGCTTATCTACGGATGGAAGCGAATCATCAAGACACTTAAGGATGTATAACCTCTACAGCTCGCAAATCTGATCTATAATGAAGCTCTCACCAAATTTGGGATTTATGTCTACAGTTTTACCTGAAGTTGTTAAGAGATAATTCAAGATAGAGCCGAGCAACTAGAGAGATGTAAACTTATTTTATCTGACCCAGTGCCGTACATCCAGACTCTCCAACACAGAAGATATGTGGCTAGTCCGTGTTTTCTACAAAGTTCACAGAATGTAACCCTTTACCCTCCTCCGTATTATGCTTCTCAAGTTTAATTTACGTAACAAGAGGTGCGGTAGGTGACTACCAGACATAATTTTTTTGCATAAACACGACAATTTCGACGCTCTTACCACCCGAAATAAGAATAATATTTTTTGGAACACATTTTGGCAGCAGACTGGAGACCAAATCATAGTAAATTCAGCAATTCAAATACAGTATTATGCAAATATATGGCTAATAACACAACAGTATTCAATGAAAGCATATATATTCTTACAGTATTACAAATTATGCAAATTGCAGTTATATTTTATAAGCTCATAAATAAACACTTACAAGTGACGTGTAAAACTAAAACAACAATAATAATAATAATAGTAATAACAATAATAATAATAAAAATAATAATAATAATAATAATAATAATAATAATAATAATCACACAGAAATCATATTAAAGTGATATATATCAATAAGGAAATCCACTAGGGATATAGGTTCGCGCTCACCTATGACCACGCATTATCACACCGCATATTCTACCACTAGACCATCACTGACTTGCCAAAGTCCAGCGGTAGAGTACGCAGCCTGGCAATGCTGTGGTCGTAGGTTCACACCCACACACAGGCCAAGTGGATTTTCTCAAATTAATAATAATAATAATACAAAGAAATCACAGTGGTGTGATATATCAATGAGAAAATCAGTTGGGACAGTGAGGTGGCTTGAATCGCGTTCTAATGATACCCAGGTGCTCGACTTAACCCACTCGGTCACGATAGGACAAAAGCCCATCAACCCGGAACTCATTGGGAACGTCTGGAGGACCCAACTAGTGTCACAACAAGTATTTTACGAATGACCCGCTTACACTCTGGCCTGCGGGTAATAATGTTCCTTCAGGACGCAAAGAAATTACATTCACTAGAACGCTGGTTCAAATCACCTGATTGCCTGAAAATATTTTTTCTATAACAATGGGTAAAGGTATACAGTTTGTTTAGGATTTTAAAAGATAATGTGGCATGGCACTTTATACAAAATCATACTAATTTAGCAAATTTGCCCCCTCACCTGTAGTGAGTACTGGTTCCCTTCAGACAATCCAGTAAGTAAATACCTCCCCTCATTTTAGCACTGTTTGTATACTAACCTAAGCATTATTTAATCTATTCCATAATACCTACGGTAAACCTAACCTAAGCTAATCTAAACTAATCATATACATCCTAACCTATGATAAACCTAACCTAAACTAATCATATCCATCTTAACCCCTGATAAACCTAACCTAAACTGAGCATATCCATCCTAACCTATTATCAACTTAACCTAACCAAAATTTAATCATTCCTAACCTAACCTAACCTTGCCTATGCTAACTTCATTCAAACAAGCTCCAGACCACTTACAAACGAACGTAAACACGTTTAAGACAAAATTTCATACACTAATAACTATATAGAGAATAGTTCTTACAATCTTAAGCATAGTATTGCAATATGTTATTGAGACAGGATGCTTACGACAACAAATTATCCACTCGAGGGACTGAGAAGGACGTTGGCGAGTGTGCACCACAGGCCTCAGGACCAGAATTCTTTGACCTTGCTATCTCCCTTCCTTATTCAACCTCAAACCCGAGACCTCCCCTCGCCCCCACCACAACTCTCACTCTCTACACAACTACCCACTTGACCCACCTACCCAAAATCCCACCTACCCCGCGTCCCAGGAGCCGCCCCCCGCCTACCTTGCCGCATGATGTGGGTATATAAACAGCTCCCCGTACGCAGATGTCAGGCCTCTTCATCAAGTCCCCTTACCAGCAACATGAAGCTTGTGAGTACAGTGTTGGACAGCGGCACGGCTGCTTAGTATGACTATTCCAGCATGCACAGTGATGTATTATATATTCTGCAAGGATTTATTAAGAAATTGATAAGGACATTTCGAAGCATATGTTCGTTTTGTAGCTTTCAAATAGAGAACGAATCTTGAAGTGACTATCAATTCCCGCTTGATCAAAAGCAACGCTTTAAGGTATATTTTCTTAGAAGTGAAAGATAGAAAAGATGATGAGCTATTTATTCAGTTGAATATGAATATGTTTGCTGCGATCAGAACTGGCTTTCAGTCATCTGATTGTCAGGTTGATAAGAGATTGATAGAAGTTAAGAACACCCGAATTTAATAATTAACATAAATATATAGATATGTTCAGCAAGTCAAGATTGAAACTTGCCCTCAGTATCATGTAAAATTAAGCAAAATTGGGAGTTCGATTTCTTAGTAAGGAGTAAGAAGGCACAAGAAATATTTACGGGTCTTTCCTGACGGTCACAGGTTCTGCTCGCCCTCTTGGTCGCCCTGGCCGCCGCCGCCCCTCGCCCTGATCAGGACGCAGAGACCTTGGTGGACGAGCGCGAGGACAAAGGTGACGGCAGTTTCAATTACCAATTTGAAACCAGCAATGGACTCGCCGAGGAACGTGTCGGCACCATTGGCGCTGAGGGCCAGAGCAACTTCCAAGGCAGCTACAGGTATGCAAATCCTCCTGACTCACCTTCCATTCGAGTGAACGCTCTTTGTTGCATAATAGTTACATTAAATATTACAAGATTGTACGCTAAGAAATCCCATTATGACAGTATTTTATGTGTCGCTTCTCTTCTCAGATTCACTCTTCCTGACGGCACCGTCGCCGAGGTCACCTACGTCGCCGACGAGAACGGCTTCAGGCCCGAGTCTCCGCTGATCCCCACGCCCCACCCCCTCCCCGCTCATGCCCTCGCACAGATAGCCTTCGCAGAGGAGCAGCGCGCTAGGGGCATCACCTTCGAGAAGTAAACTGGAGATAAATGGCCTCCTCTATGACCTTGATAACGACCTTTACGTATATATTCAACCTCAAACTTCAACATGTCAGTCTATCCTTACATAGTCCATCGGTATCACCTGCTTAAAATAAAATCTTATGAATATTTTTGCACCTATGCTTATACCTTCCTTAACTAATATCTGAGAACTCATTACCAGTAATGAAACTTTCAATACGATCGAGAAACTAAACATATACGCTACATCATGATTTTAACAATCTAATATTAATAAAATAGGATGTCTGTCATTCTCTGTCCACGCTTTGAGGACAGACGCATGGGGCTTGCATCACTAAATTTTTCAGTAGGGAGATTGATGCCAGTTTTGGGACAGTCATTTGTGGGGTTGGGGTCCACCCCCCATATCCCCGTCCCCTCTATACATGAAATATAAATTATACCAAATTCCTATATCTCTATATCCGCATTAAAATTTATCCCGCATATTATTTTCAAAGGGATGTTTAAGCGTTGGGAGGGAGGAAATTATTAAAGAAAAAGCGCCAAGCCATTACGACTATATAGCACTGCGAAGGGGTTAGGATATGGATTTGGGATGGGACGGAGGGAAGGAATGGTGCCCAACTACTTGGACGGTCGGGGGATTGGGCGCCGACCTGTATGAAGCGAGACCGTCGCTCAACCGTCCAGCCCAAGTGTTTGGAAGCTACTAGACTGAAGAGAAATCTAGCTAGAGTACGACGCTTGCGCGTGTAGGTAAGATGGTTACAGTAATGCCGATAGTGTGTAGTGAAGATGGCTACAGTGATGATGGTCGTGTGTGGTGTAGATGGTTACAGTGATGAGGGTCGTGTGTGGTGTAGATGGTTACGGTAATGAGGGTCGTGTGTGGTGTAGATGGTTACAGTGATGAGGGTCGTGTGTGGTGTAGATGGTTACAGTGATGTGGGTCGTGTGTGGTGTAGATGGTTACAGTGATGATGGTCGTGTGTGGTGTACATGGTTACAGTGATGAGGGTCGTGTGTGGTGTAGATGGTTACAGTGATGTGGGTCGTGTGTGGTGTAGATGGTTACAGTGATGATGGTCGTGTGTGGTGTACATGGTTACAGTGATGAGGGTCGTGAGTACTGTAGTTGGGCCATACGTTTTTCACCCGAGCCGCCCAGGTACCCAAGCTTGTGTTCCATATTAATAAAAAATATGATTAGAACAAAGGTTGCTACTGGTAAACAGGTTATGGATACTTCATCTTTAGATAACGAAAAGAGGAAGAACAGCGTCCTCCGGGTAGTGTAATCCAGGGAAGTAAACAATGGTAAGGACCAAGGTACTGTACCGGCGGAAGGTATTCCAATGAGTAGTGTAGACTATAATACTGTTCCCCCAGATTAGTTTGCCCCAAGGTAGTGTATTTCAGGGTATAGTGATCGGACCAAACATGAAGTTAATCGTAACTCTTAAACAGATGATCTCACACTTTGCTTTAGACATAAAAGATAACGTAAATCACATCAATAAAACGCTCATAACTATTACATACTGGAAACAATGAGAGCAAGTTAACGTTATCCCCCAAAATAATAAACTCCGGCAAACAAAAGCTCGACATGTGAAAGATGGCGCAGCTTAACGTGATAGGAAATTTGCATGTCTTAAGAGGGTCGTACATCACCGTGAAGCAGGTAATAATTATCAGAAGACGTCACACCGGGAAGACTGTAGCCCCGTCACCGTGACGCAGGGAAGTGTTCAACACAACAGACCCACAAACTAGGTCAGTCATGATTGAAGTTCCAGAAATTTATGATTGCTGTCCACGAACTAATTCACATTTTAAGGAAAACGTTCACGACAGTACAGGTATTTAATATGGTCTAAATTTAAACCACTCGACCGAATACCGCACATTTAGACTTTTCTACAAAGATGAGATGTGGCTTGTTGGTGTTCATTTTACCTAATTCCCATATGCGTTCCCTACTCTGAGCTTCTCCCCACCATCCTTCCTTGAGAATAAAATACCCCCTTCCCCCCCCCCTCCTCCCCCCCTCCCCCCCCCAAAAAAAAAATGTTCACCTATAACCAGATACATGTTCCCTGTGCAAGTAAAGAGTAGTTTAGACGCTCGTTTCACCAAATTATGCATAATTCAGAAACTTGGGTAGTCAACTGGCCCGCAAAAAGCAACAGCCCGTTCTCAGACAAAATCCATTTCATCCAGCGGTCGACCCCAAAGTCGCATTCAGCAATTATAATATTCTGTTCATTGTAAACGGGAATTTTCTCAAATATAAATTAATATTATTATATATTGGCAGATTGTTTATATTTAGGCATTGGTTAGGTTAGGTGTTTAGGTTCTGTTGGCGATTATTTGCAGTTGAGTGTGTAAACCGTTTTACATTCACAACAAGGGGTCTGCGGGAGCCTGGAATGGACCTTGGCCTTTGTTTATGAGGTCGGGCTGAAAAGCATAGTCTCTCTATCAATTCAAGTCTCGTAAACATATGGCTAATAGCATAAACTCGAATCCTAGCAGTTTCTTCATACCCGAACTACTGCAACAGAAAACGTTCATATTACCACATAACCAAAACGTAAAGTACAAGAAAAAACTTGTTAACTAATTAATAATAATAATAATAATAATAATAATAATAATAATAATAATAATAATAATAATAATAATAATAATAATAATAATTTACAAGGAAATCACATTAACATGTTGAATCAGTAAGAAAGAGTGTACACGGGTAATGTGTAACGACTTGATGTCGTATCAGCTCGAGGCCTCAAGACCCTTTAGTGGTCGTTTACAAGACAACAGCAATGATCCTATAACAATCATTGGTCTATTGGTTATGGTACTCTGTACGCCAAGGAGTGATCCTGGGCAGTGGGCTTCGAATCTTGATCGGGTCAATTGGGTTCATAGTGATTAGTGGCTCGTGCCTTCACGCAGCTTTTGTGGCACTCACACACACATCCATCCATGGTTCCATGGCGGGCAGGAACCATGGATGCAGTGTGCGTTTCCTCTCTGTATTGCTACACTAAGGCACTGAAAGAGGAAGCTGATAGTTCTGAGGTCTTTTGCTGTTTCAATTAGCTTATTATGAGAAGGATTAAGACAGAGGAGGAAAGCATGAGGCTTCAAGAAGACCTGGACAAACTGAAGGAATGGTCCTAGAAATGGTTGTTAGTGTTTAACCCAAGCAAATTTAATGTAATGTAGATAGGTGTAGGCAGCAGGAGGCTAGATACAAAGTATCATTTGGGAGATGAAATTCTTCAAGAATTAGAGAGAGAGAAAGACCTGGGGATTGATGTCACACCAAACCTCTCCCCTGAAGCCCATATCAAAAAGACAACCTCAGCGAGCCTGTGTGGGTGTGCTCACCTATTTGTATTCACCTATTTGTGCTTGCAGGATCGAGCATTGACTCTTGGATCCCGCCTTTCTAGCCTTTGGTTGTTTACAGCAATGACTCCTGTCCCAATTCTCTATCATATTTAGTTTTAAAATTACGAATAGAGTTTGCTTCCACAACCTGCTCCTTAAGTGAATTCCATTTTTCCACTACTGTCACGCTAAAAGAATACTTCCTAACATCTCTGTGACTCATCTGAGTTTCCAGCTACCACCCATGTCCCCTCGTTCTGTTATTATTACTTGTGAACATCTCATCTATTTCTACTTTGTCAATTCCCCTGAGTATTTTATACGTTCCTATCATATCCCCCCTCCCCTTCTTTTTTCTAGCATCGTAAGGTTCAGTTCCTTCAGGCGCTCTTCATATCCCATCCCTCGTAACTCTGGGACAAGCCTCGTCGCAAACTTCTGAACCTTTTCCAGTTTCCTTATATGTTTCTTCAGGTGGGGACTCCATGATGGCACGGCATACTCTAAGACTGGTCTCACGTAGGCAGTGTAAAGCGCCCTAAAAGCCTCCTCACTTAGGTTTCTGAATGATGTTCTAACTTTTGCAAGTGTAGAGTACGCTGCTGTCATTATCCTATTTATTTGTGCCTCAGGAATTATATTAGGTGTTACGTCCACTCTCAGGTCTCTTTCTCGAATCGTCACAGGTAGGCAGTTCCCCTTCATTGTGTACTGTCCCTTTGGTCTCCTTTCACCTGATCCCTTTTCTATGACTTTACATTTACTTGTGTTGAACTCCAGTAGCCATTTCTCTGACCATCTCAACAACCTGTCCAGGTCCTCTTGGAGGATCCTACAATCCTCATCTGTCACAACTTTTCTCATTAACTATGCGTCATCCGCGAACATTGACATGTAGAATTCCACTCCTGTAAACAAATCATTTACGTAAATTAGAAATACAATTGGTTCAAGCACCAATCCTTGAGGTACTCCACTCGTTACTGTTCGCCAGTCCGACTTCTCGCCCCTTACCATTATTCCCTGGCTCTTTCCTGTTAGGTAGTTCCTTGCCATGACAGGGCCTTTCCACTTACTCCTGCCTGCCTCTCAAGTTTGAGAAGCAGTCTCATGTGCGGCACTGTATCAAAGGCCTACGTGTGTGTGTGTGTGTGTGTGTGTGTGTGTGTGTGTGTGTGTGTGTGTGTGTGTGTGTGTGTGTGTGTGTGTGTGTGTGTGTGTGTGTGTGTGTGTGTGTGTGTGAGTGTGTGTGAGTGTGTGTGTGTGTGTGTGTGTGTGTGTGTGTGTATGTGTGTGTGAGTGTGTGTGTGTCACATTATTCATTAATATGACACCAATTACATTATTATTAACAGAATATACCTCAAACAGTGTTTATGTAGGCCAGACGTAAATATATGAACTTATGTATGTAGTTAAGCATTCTAAAAGCACTACAATCACTTCTGTGGTTGATTGTTCAGTAAATCACTGAAGTATATGTACAACAGATCTCCAACACTGTTTATGAAGGACAGAAGAGCAGTGATTGACAGCACACGGTCCGTCACCGGTCAATAAATGCACAGTACACTACAAGGCGAGTATACACTATAAGTCTCATTACGAGTCATTGAATATACACCACAGGGTTCATCAACAGCCAGTGAGTATACACTACAAATATCATCACCAGTCAGTGAGTATACACTACAAATATCCTCACCAGTCAGTGAGTATACACCTCAAGGCTCATCATCAATAAATGATTATACAGAACAGAGGACAACATATATCATAACTAAGTATACAACTTAGGTTTCATCAGCAGTTAGTGAGTATATATCACAAGGTTCATCACCAGTCAATAAGTACCCCGTAATCTACAAGATGAGCATACACCACAGGTCTCAGCACGAGTCAGTGAGTATGTGCCACAAATGTCATCACCAGTTAGTGAATATATACCCCTCAAGGTGAGTAAACACTACAAAGGTTTATCCCCGGTCAGTGAGTACACACCATAACTCATCACCAGTCATCCCACAGCTCCTCGACCTTGCCTTCTCTTCCAAGTCCCGACACCTTCCCCAGCAACCGCTGCAGACGCTCCTATACTTGACCCACCTACCCGTAGCTGCTGTTGATGGTCGAGGGGGTATATAAACCGCCAGCCCAGGCACCAGCAGTCAGACGTGCTCAGCTAACCCTCACACCACCAACATGAAGCTTGTGAGTACTGGGCAGCAGCAGACAGTTGTTTATTGCGAGTCGTTCACGACAGCACTGGTGCTGCTGAGACATACTGAGACCGGCTTTGTGAATTGTTCTTTTTCTTGAAGATCTGAAGGAAAATGTTAAGGAGATGAAGGAATTAGAATTGATAAAATCTATAGCTATGAAAGGGTTATCAGTTTGACAGTCTATCCCTCTGTGAATAGACGCAGGGCACCTGACAGCTGAGTGGACAGCGCTTCTGATTTGTAGTCCTGAGGTTCCGGGTTCGATCCCAGGTGGAGGCGGAGACAAATGGCAAAAAGTTTCTTTCACCCTGATGCCCCTGTTATGTAAAGTAAATAGGTACCTGAGAGTTAAACAGTTGCTACGGGCTGCTTCCTGGGGGTGTGTAACAAAAAGGAGGCCTGGTCGAGGACCGGGCCGCGGAGACGCTAAGCCCCCCGAAATCATCTCAAGGTAACCTCTGATTGAGGTTGCGGCCTGACGCCTTGGGCTAGCCTTCATAAACTTTGCATGGTGACTGGTTTAGTCCGTGAATGGTCCTCGGCATGTCAAGGGAAATCTTGCTATATAAAAGACTGCATTTTCGTTAAGATAACATTTATAAAGGAAAAGTCGTTAAGTGTAAAGAAGGTGGTGAAGGATATGGAAACTGTTGAAGAGTAGGGAAGGTGGTGAAGAGAAGGGAAGATGATAAAGGAGAGGGGAAATCGATGAAGTGTGCAGAAGGTGGTGTAGCGTAGCGAAGTTGATAAGGGATTGGCAAGGTGATGAAATGCAGGGAAGGTTGCGAAGGAGAGGGAAAGTGTGGCGGTGTGTAGTTAAGATGTAGTTAAATTTCCTACAATTCATTTTGAAGCTTTGGTGTCCGTCACCCAAGCTAAGCTTTGTACTCTTTCTAGTAAAGTTATATACAGATTTGGATGTTAGTTTAGTCCTGTAAGTTGTTCTCAGTGTCATATATGGATAAACAGTATTTAGAAGAAGGAGTGTCAGTAATATAAGCATCCCAACCAATCCTCCGGAAATGATAGTACTTAAGTAACTATTTGGTCGAAGGTACTGATATGTAGAGATGAACTACCAGCAAACCAATGTCTGTACTATTAGTTTTATAGTCCGTAAAAATATTGCCAAAAATTATACTTAAAAATTCCTTGGCATAGTAGAACACGTATATATATGATATATTTGGCCGAAGAAAACTTGTATTCGGCTTTGGATTACTAGGAGAGGTTCGGTTAGGATATGATAGGTCCTATATTTATGTTGCAGTTAAAAAGGTTTCTGGTTTGTTCACGTTTAACAACAAATAGTCAACTTTCTGGTGGTGCATCACGTACAAATTTGTACTTTCGACTACATTACGATAAGTATTTTCAGTATAGGAGGGTGAACTGATTAATTCGTATGGTATATCAAGATATCTACTACAGTCTCTCTTGACGGCCGCAGGTTCTGCTCGCCCTCTTGGTCGCCCTGGCCGCCGCCGCCCCTCGCCCTGATCAGGACGCAGAGACTTTGGTGGACGAGCGCGAGGACAACGGTGACGGCAACTTCAAATACAAATTTGAAACCAGCAATGGACTCGCCGAGGAACGTGTCGGCACCGTTGGCGCTGAGGGCCAGAGCAACTTCCAAGGCAGCTACAGGTATGCAAATCCTCCTGACTCACCTTCCATTCGAGTGAACGCTCTTTGTTGCATAATAATTGCATAAAATATTACATGTTTGTACGCCAAGAAATCCCATTAACACAATGTTTTGTATGTATTCCTTCTCTTCTCAGATTCACTCTTCCTGACGGCACCGTCGCCGAGGTCACATTCATCGCCGACGAGAACGGCTTCAGGCCCGAGTCTCCGCTGTTGCCCACGCCCCATCCCCTACCCGCCCACGCCCTCGCACAGATCGCCTTCGCCGAAGAGCAGCGCGCTAAGGGCGTAGTTTTCGAGAAATAAATCGTAGATTAGTCAAGTTATTGACTATTGACATGACATCCTGTGATCTTCGCAATATTTCCCCTTCTATTCCATGTATTTAACTCGATCACAGAGAAAGTTTGCTTTTCTGTGCATCACTATTCCAGCGCACTATCTAGGGTAACCTTGTGTTAAAATAAAACATTTATGCAAAAAATTATACTATGATTTTCCTTTTCTGATGTCGTCTCCCTCACTGGAGGCTTTGTCTGCTGATATTTTTAAATATATAATCTACAAATATCAGAGGAAGTGAAATGCTGTGAAACACATAACATGGTATATGAGAATGATATATGAGAAAACACGTATAATCACAAACACATATATTAGCTCTGTATAAAAATGATTTCTGGGAAGTAGGTGTTATTTTCTGATTGTTAATGTCTGTAAGGTAGAGAAAATAGATTTTAATTCCCCTAAAACTTCCTTAATCCTTTGCCTCAGCTTAGGGAAGATACCTGAAGGCTGCGAACTTGGGAAACATTATGTCACAGCTTCAAATAGGGAGTCAGCAGCCTTCAAGTTCCTTCACGTTGCTGTCTTAGGCAAAGTTCAAAGCACTTCCCGCGCCTCCCTCCCTCCCTCTCTCCCTTCCTCTGGTGTGATGGTTCTTTATATATCGCCGGAGGAAATGATGTTGGTCGAGTTAGGAGTGAGGAACTGATTCAGAGGTATAAAACAGCCATATAATTAGTTAAGAGCAAGGGAGGAATCTTGATCATATGTGGCATTCTTCTATGAAAGGGAGTTGGAAATGAATGGTCGTCGAGGGCACTTGGTGTCAATTGCCTGCTGGAAAGATATTGGAAATCAAATGCAATATCTTTCATAGATAACTGGGAACACTTCTATGGAAGAAATGAAATGTATGCTCGGGATGGGGTGCATCTATCGAGGGCTGGGGTTGTTGTTGTTGCGAACTCGTTGAAACCAGTGATTGGAGGCGTTTGTTTGAGTTTAAACTGTTAGTAGATAGTGGTATGGGAATTGATTTGGAGGAAGGAGGTAATAAAAGTATGTGTTTGTAGGAGAAAGAAATTGGCAAAATGATCATGGAAAGAGAAGGGCCTCAAAATAACAATACACTTAGGGTATATTACACTAACAGTAGAAGTCTAAGTAACAAAATAAACGAATTAAATGCTCTTGTCACTACAGAAAAAAATAGATATTATTGCACTTACCGAAACGTGGATGAATGTAGAAAATAGAGAATAATTACCTGATTATCAGATAAATGGATTTAAACTATTTCACACAGATAGATATATTAGACAAGGAGGGGGAGTAGCCATATATGTTAGGGACAATTTGAAATGTAGTCTCAAAGAGGGAATCAAAACTGAGCCACACAGAAACTATTAGAAAGAATTAAAAGAAAAGCAAATATTCTTATAATAGGAGTTATATATAGACCACCAAATTTAGACAGAATGGAAGCAAAGCATCTATGGGATGAAATATCTAAAGCATCTAGGTCTAAAAGTAATTGTGTCATGGGTGACTTTAATTTTAATGGAATAAACTGGATTAACAGAACAGGGAATATCGAAGCAGAAGATTTTATAGAATTAATTGACGATTGCTTCTTACGCAACACATTAAGGAACCAACGCGAGAAAATAATATTTTAGATTTAGTGTTAACTAACAGGGAAACACAAATTAATGACATCGAAATTGGGAGTGTACTAGGGAACAGTGATCACAAAGAAATCAGATTTAGCATAGAATGGAATAGATCTGTAAGAGAAAATTCTGTTAAAGTGCCAGATTTTCGTAAAGCTAATTTTAATATCCTAAGAAATTGTTTGGATCAAATAGACTGGAAAATCTTGGGCATAGGGGGCGGGCCGGTCTTGGAGCAAGACGTGAGCTCAGCGATATGTGATGTAAAGGAGGATTTCGATTTGGATTCAAAATATAACTTATTTGCAAATATTCTAAGCAAAGCACAGGAAAGTAGTATACCTTACAAATTGAATAGATCAAATACAAATGACCCGAAATGGATAATAAAGGATCTGAAAAACCTTATAGGTAGAAAGAGAGCTTGGTACAAAAGGATTATGTATGGGGAAGTCATTTTAGAACAAGAATTCGCACAACTGGTTAGAAATGTTAAAAAAGAGAAAAGGAGAGCAAATAAAAATAGTTTAAATCCATTAATCTGATATTCAGCTAATAGATCCCTATTTTCTACATTCATCCACGTTTCGGTAAGTGCAATAATGTCCATTTTTTCAGTACAGACAAGAGCATTTAAATAGTTTATTTTGTTTCTTACACTTCTACTGTTAGTGTAATATACCCTAAGTGTATTGTTATTTTGAGGCCCTTCTCTTTCCCTGATCATTTTGCCAATTTCTTTCTCCCACAAACACATACTTTTATTACCTCCTTCCTCCATACCACTATCTACTAACAGTTTAAACCCAAACAAACGCCTCTAACCACTGGTTCCAACGAGTTCGCCACAGCAACAACCCCAGCCCTCGATAGATGCACCCTATCCCGAGCATACATTTCATTTCTTCCATAGAAGTGTTCCCAGTTATCTATGAAAGATATTGCATTTGATTTGCAGTATCTTTCCAGCCGGCAATTGACACCAAGTGCCCGCAGCAACAATTCATTTCGAATAGTTGTCGACGGCACTCGACAACACTCTACATGAAGCAGCATTCATGAAGCAACAAACATGAAGCAGTAGACAAATGAAGCAGCAGACATATGAAACTGCAGCTATATGAAGCAGTAGATATATGAAGCGGTCGACATATGAAGCAGCAGATATATGAAGCTGCAGCCATATGAAACTGCAGACATACGAATTTGCAAATATACGAAGCTGAAGACATATGAAATTGCAGACATACAAAGCAGCAGACACATAAAGCTGCAGACATATGAAGCAGCAGACATATGAAGCAGCAGACATATGAAGCTGCAGAAATATGAAGCAGCAGATATATGAAGTTGCAGACATATGAAGCCGCAGGCATTTGAAGCAGAAGACATGAAGCAGCAGACATATGAAGCAGCAGATATATGAAGCTGCAGACATATGAAGCAGCAAACATATGAAGCAGCAGACATATGAAACTGCAGCCATATGAAGCAGTAGACATAAGAAGCGGTAGACATATGAAGCTGAAGACATATGAAGCTGCAAACGTATGAAGCTGCAGACGTATGAAGCTGCAGACGTATGAAGCTGCAGGCGTATGAAGCTGCAGACATGTGAAGCTGCAGGCGTATGAAGCAGCAGACATGCGGAGATACAGACATAAGTTAGCAGGGAAGTGAGGCAGTTTACACTTAAGTAACAGTGGGCATTTCCTCTCTGGACTGCCACACTAAAGCGCTGAAAGAGGAAACTGTCATCTCTAGGGTTTCTAGTGGTTTCAGTTAGCTTAGAACCCAGCTCCTTCAAAAAACTAGTAGCAGTTTGACGTCAGGCACCAAGTGTAATTGAGGCAATGGGGACAAAATTGTAGCAGTGATTGAGACCTCTATATTTACGAGACTTGGCAGCTTCCCGGTGATTGGCAGCACCGCCTAGCTGTGCAACACTGAAGTCAATATAGGTGTTGGCCAAAGTTGAAACGCAAGTGTAGTCCCTTACCAACTGTCTACCATTCTTCGATTGGTTCACTGTGATCCTGTCTGGGCGACCGACAGGCTCATCAGAGTTGCGGGGCATTAGGAAACGAAGTTCTCTTTCTGCTGGACAACCGGCTGTTGTAAGGCTTCTCTTGATAATGTCATTTACCTCACTGTGTCTTGCATGCCATCCTCCTGTGCTTTGGCAGAGTAGGCCATGCCGTCCGTACTTGTCGGTCACTACCTTGCTGCTAACACTCCTATATTCGGTGTAGATTGTGGCAGAGAGGCGTTTCTTTATTATTATTCGTGTTTTCTTGTGTATAATATATATATCACGTTATGTCCATTACACATACATTATTACCAGAACATTTATTATTTGTGAAATCTCAGTTCATCATAGGATTTTTGTTTACAAAACTTTAGACTTTACAAAAAGTCTCCATTTTTAGTCTCCAACTAAGAATTCGCAGACATGGCCTCTAGTGAGGAAGACGACAGCAAGAGAGGAAGAGTATAGCATAATTTCAGCATAAACATTTTATTTTAACATATGACAACATTAGGTAGTGCGCAGGAATAGTGATACAGAGGAAAGCAAACTTTCTCTGTGATCGAGTTAAATTCATGGAGGGAAAGAACAAATGCTACGAGGGAAGGGAGATGGTGGGTTAAGATCACTGGCTGATAGATGGGAACTATCAGGGGAAAGTGCCACGCCATTACAACTATTTAGCACTGGGAAAGGGTCAGGATTAGGATTTGGCATGGGACGGAGGAAAAGGAATGGTGCCCAACCACTTGGACATTTGGGGATTGAACGCCAACCTGCACAAAGCGAGACCGTCGCTCTATCGTCCAATCCAAGTGGTTGAACTAGAAAGGTCAAGAACTTGACTAATCTACGCCTTATTTCTCGAAGGTGACACCCTTAGCGCGCTGCTCTTCCGCAAAGGCGATCTGTGCAAGCGCGTGGGCTGGGATGGGGTGGATCAGCGGAGATTCGGCCCTATAGCCGTTCTCGTCGGCGACGTAGGTGACCTCGGCGACGTTGCCGTCAGGAAAAGTGAATCTGAGAAGAGAAAAACATATGAAGTACTGTAATATCGTAATTTCTTTACATATGAACGTAATTTTCATGTAATTATTAAAAAAAATGGTTACTACAACGGAAGGTGAGTCAGGAGGATTTGAGTACTAGTAAATGCCTTGTATCTTTATTTACCTGAAGGAACCTTGGAAGTTGCTCTGGCCTTCAGCGCCAACGGTGCCGACACGTTCCTCGGCGAGTCCATTGCTGGTTTCAAATTTGTATTTGAAGTTGCCGTCACCGTTGTCCTCGCGCTCGTCCACCACGGTCTCTGCGTCCTGCTCAGGGCGAGGGGCGGCGGCGGCCAGGGCGACCAAGAGGGCGAGCAGAACCTGCGGCCGTCAGGAGCAAGTAATTAGTTTTGCATTTTATGTAGACTTAAAACTAAGATCTTATTTAGGCACCCAATTTTCAGCCACGTTATTGCGACTTTCTGTCTGCATAAGGAATTATTTTTTACTAACCACTATTCCCCATGTTTCCTTTTACCATGAAGCTGAGCGGAACTCACTCGTTAAGAGTAAGAAAGTTGAGCATTCATAGAGAAGCATAGTTGCGGTACATAGTTCTAAATTAAACTTATAACAATGGATTATTGATGACTATGTACATTAACCCCTATATGTAATTCCTAAGCGAAACAGATTACAATATACTTGTTATACTCGCCTGCACCAAAACTCAGTTCTCAGTTAAGACAACAAATGTATAATGAACGGTGCAGCAACGATATTAAAACCACCTTACAGGCTCCAATTTGAACTTTCAATAAAAGCTTGTCTCTGCTAGGCTCTTTACTGCAAGGTAGTAATAGGGGCTGTTCAACACTGACCTAGTTAAAAGGTTTTGTTACAGGCACAAGCAAGGCACCCAAAACTTGACTTTATATAACTATAGCAGTACCAATAATATTACAAGCCGATATCCCTCAGAATATCGGGATATTCTGAGGGATATCGGCTTATGGACACCTCGCTGGGTCCACAATGATTTATTATATTCTATTCATGCACACTGCGTGTATTTATTTTTAACTACGGGGAAGTTGAGGTGCAAAACCGTCTTGTAAACTTTACTTCTACGGAGAGTCTTCTAGCCAAGTATCGAGACACCAGTTCACTAAGAGAGATTGAGGAGGCGCAATGATTCAAGCTCGAAATAGCCGCCAGTACTCACAAGCTTCATGTTGACGGTGTGAGGATCTGCTGAGGATGTCTGCAGAGTGCTCGGGTAGAGCTATATATACCCCCACCAGCACCCGGGGCTGGTGGTGGAGGAGGGGTAGTGGAGAAGGGAGTAGCGAAGGAGGACTAGGAGAGAGAGAGAGAGAGGTGGGGGGGGGGGAGAAGGGAAGGTGTTAATAGAAGGGGTGGGGGGGGGGGGGGGAGTGTTAAAGAAAGTTGAGTGTGAAATGTGAAGATGAATAATCTTTCATTTGCTGTGAATACCAACGAAGATACAGGAGGTGGGGAAGGGATGGGTTAAGGGATGAAAGTGAGGACGTGAATGGGGTGCAGGGTGAGGGCAGAGAGGGTGGGGATGGTATGGGGTTGATTGTGAGGTGTGTGTGAGAGAAGCGCCTCTGGTCATACACCAACCTCGTGGCCTATGATGCCGACACCGCTGTCCTGCGCAAACCCAACATGGCTTTGCAACGTATTTAATAATCAATTTTGTTTTCTTGCAATTGACATTTGTCGACACCGAAATACAAACGAGGAGACCCCAAGTAAGTCAGAAAATTTACCTTGAAGGATGATCCATTATTATTGAATCATCCTTCTATAAATAATACTCGGGTATTTCTCCACTTCCCTCAGTTATGGTAGCGGAGAAGTTACGGTAGCGTCCAGGAGCTCAGGTAGAAGAATTTCCGAGAAAATTCTTATTTTAAACATGCCTTCGCAAGTGAATCCAAGGACCCAGGCCGTCTGGGCGTTGCACTTACATTTGTAAATTTGCTATTCTATCAGTGTTTGTTAGTCTATATGTCTGTCAGTCTTTGTGTTTGTCAGTCATTATGCCTGTCAGTTTTGTGTCTACCAGTCTGCCAATTAAATTACAGTGGAATTATTTAAATTTTCCCCTCACGTGTCCTGATGTATGAGTACAGGCTAAATGTGAAAGGAAAATGCACAATCTTGTTAATTTATACCACTTAGAAACATAATAATTACCCGGAGAACACACAAAGGGACTTCTACAAAATATATATATATATATATATATATATATATATATATATATATATATATATATATATATATATATATATATATATGTATATATATATATATGTATATATATATATATATATATATATATATATATATATATATATATATATATATATATATATATATATATATATATATATGTATATTGTTTGTTTTCTTTGGCTGGTGAGCATCATGTGCCCTCCAGGCGGAGGTTGCCTCGCTGCGTTTGTGTACACTGGGCCAAGGAGAGTCAGGAGGACGAAGGATGACAGGGGAATGCATTACAGGTCGCTATATGTGCTGACGTGTTGTAAAGTTATCATATTATGTTAGTGAATGGAAAGTGTCATATTATGGAAGAGTATGATAGTTGTCATATTGTGTCAGTAAGTTGAAAGTTTCATATTGTGTCAGTAAGTTGAAAGTTTCATATTGTGTCAGTAAGTTGAAAGTTTCATAGTATTTCAGGCGAACGAAGGTGTCATAATTTGTCAATGAGAGAAAGGTGTCTTAATAAGGAAGGTTCAGACTGTCATAATGTGTTAGGTTGTCATGATGTTTAGTTAAAAGCTGTCATGTTATACTAGGCTGTGACTGTGGAGTAAGTTGGCATATTACACCAGGATGTTGTCATATTATGCCTGTGAGTAATGTCAAATTAACTCATTTTTGTCATATAATGTCAGGGAGTGTCTTCACATTATGCCTGGAAGTGTTATCAGATCATGCACGGAAGAGTTGCCATAGTATGCCAGGAAGCAATACATATTATGCCGTGTGGTGTTGTCATATTACACCAGGAAATGTTGTCATGTTATGCCAGAAAGGGTTGTCATGTCATGCCAGGGAGAGTCGTTATATTACGTCAGGAAGTGATGTCATATTGTGCCAGGGACAGTCGTCATATTATGCCAGAGTGTGTTGCCATATTATGACTGAAAGTGTTGTAATATTTTGCAAAGCAGTGTTGTCATATTATGTTGTCCTGGTTGATGGAGTTCTGGGAGTTCTTCTAGTCCCCAAGCCCGGCCCGAGGCCAGGTTTGACTTGTGAGAGTTTGGTCCACCAGGCTGTTGCTTGGAGCGGCTAGAAGGCCCAAATATCCACCACAGCCCGGTTGGTTCGGCACTCCTTGGAGGAAACAATCTAGTTTCCTCGTGGACATCTTCAAGAGGAAAAGAGATTGTTTCCTCCAAGGAGTGCCGAACCAACCGGGCTGTGGTGGATATGTGGGCCTGCGGGCCGCTTCAAGCAACAGCCTAGTGGATCAAACTATCAAAAGTCAAGCCTGGCCTCGGGCCGGGCTTGGGGAGTAGAAGAACTCGCAGAACCCCATTAACCAGGTAATCAACCATGACGCTATAAATGTTGCCATATTATTTGTTGTGCAAGTTGTCACATTATAACAAGAGATGTCTGCTGTTCAGTCTCATGTCTGCATGTTGACATAATATGCATTACAGAAAAATTTGTTATATAATGATTTATTCTATAAGTTGCCATACTTGGTAAAAAAAATGTGAGTTGTTAGATTATGTTAAGCGATACCAATTTTTACATTATGCAAGGCAATGGTGATTGCCATATCATGTTAGAAAGTCATAGGATTCCATAGCATATTAGGGACAGGGGATCCAGAAGTTACCTTATGTTAAGGTAACAATCGACTTGAGAATAGTCCAGAACGGACTGAAACGTCATCGTCCCTTCACTTTCTAGTGTGCGGTTTGGTCAACATATTTCAGCCACGTTATTGTGACTCCTCGTCTGCTTACCTTATGTTAATCTGTTACTTAGTAAGTTTGTGTACCTATAATGCAATTGTAAGTATTAAGTACCTATAATGTAAGTACCTATAATGCAATTGTAAGTTGGAGTATATTATTGCTGCAATCTGCCATGCTGTATTAATGTTGCCTGCGATAAATATTATGGGAATTCTAGTATATGTCGCTATATTTGAGATAATTTTATCGCATGCGCAATCGCATCACAAACGACTGGACCCGAGTTCCATTCCCGGTGAACGACAGCGACGATTTGGCCCGTTTCCTTACACCTGATGCTTCTGCTCACCTAGCAGTACATATACCATGAAGTAAGGCAACTGTTGTGGGCAGTGTAACGTAAGTTTATGTTACGTTGTTGGGTAGATTAGATACACAGTGTTTAGTGAGTTTCATATTTATTTAGTAGTCCTGGATACAGCAGTGTCGTAGACGTTGACGGAGCTTAGAGCAGAGCAGAGAGCTGAGTGTGGCCGGAGTCGCGGAGCTCTGTTTGGGAGAGCGTTGTAGCTCGATGCAGTCCTAGTCTGCTGCCTGTTCTGTGTCGAAGCTGTAGCGTCGTGGAGACGATTAGAACTGAATACGCTGAGTGTTACATTCTTGACTGGAAATTGTACTGTTATCTATTTTCATATCGCTTCCTTATATTTGGTGACTACCCCTCACTTCTCTCTACTAGGATAGGAGGATGTGAGAACTGTTACCTGTAATTGGGGATAGGATTGTAGCTTGTGTAGTTAGTGCTAATTAGTTACGCCATTAAGATAATGAGATAATGGAGCGAGTATAAGGACCACTATAATATAGTTTATACAAAAATAGCCTATACGGTTATTCTCAAGTGAGGAGACAGGAGTGAACATATCTTCCTCTTCCAATTAAAACAAGATGCAAAAGCACTAGTCAGAGGGATAGAAACCCAAAACAAGAATGTAATCAACACGGAATTTGCAGTCATATTCGATGAAACACGTTTAAAAGAAAACCTGGGTGCAGTATATACCAATTTGTATAAGTAAGGACTGATACTTGCTGTTTTGAGGGTGACCCACAAAAATGTAGATAAAGACAGTCTTTTGCACGTGTCGACGACTGTGAGTAACGTACTCAAGCTAACACACTCAGTCTAACATACTCATGATAACACACTTAAACTACCACTACCCATATTAACACTACCCATGCTAACGTAACCCAAGCTATCACAAACCAAGCTACCACAACTCAAGCTACAACAACCTAAACTACAATAACCCAAGCTCAAACTCAGACACCCAATGCAACCCAGTCCTTGCCCACTGCCTTACTCTCAACGTGTCTCATATCCTATTCCCAGAAAGTACCTAAAACTTGTACATCATCTTGCTCTATTGTCAAGCCTAGTTAGTGATACCGGGACAAGGTCAGCCTTCCTGAGCTACCGGGACGCCACGAAGAAGGAGAAGAGGTGAAAGCAGGAGTGAAATGTTGAGAATGGAGTGATGGGCAGTGAAGGGCTGGGGTTGGGGGTGAGGGAGGGAAGTACTCACCTAGTTGTGCTTGTGGGAGTTGAGCTCTGGGCTCTTTGGTCCCGCCTCTGAACTGGTGTACAGATTCCTGAGCCTACTGGGCTCTTATCATATCTACATCTGAAACTGTGTATGGAATCTGCCTCTATATATACTCAATATATTCTCAATGCAACCCAGCCTCCACCCAATGCACTGCCTAATATATTCTATTTGTTAACTGAAAGAGTTCTTTCTTACGTCCGTGTGACTCATTTGGGTATTCAGTTTCCACCTGTGTCCCTTTGTTCGCTAAGGGACACTCTAATATATAAAACACATAACTTTTTAACACGAATAGAAGGAGTCCCCGTGTTAAACAATTTATCTTTATCTACCCTGTCGGGTCCTTTGAGAATTTTGTAGGTGGGTAGGTTGGGGTGAGGGAGGGATGAGTGTTGGGTATGGGTAATGGTGAATGCAGTTAGGGTTGGTAGTGGGGGTTTGGTTGATGGTTGTAGCGAAAACCCATAAATCAGGGACAATTCTTGACCATTTTTAAGCCTTTCCAATAGAAAACAATTCTTGTTTCTTACCCAGTTTTTTATTCAACGATATATGCAGTAACATGCAAAGTTAAGACGCCAATTGTATTGAATTCTTAGTGCTTTCTATTTATTATGTGGAGATACATGTACAACATTCCTCTTCATTTGGAATGGAAGGTGTGTATGTCTGTGAGATCGTGTGAACGCCTCTGAGATTATGTGTACGTCTGCTACATCATGTGTACGTGTCTGAGATCATGTGTATGTCTGCTACATCGTGTGTAGGTCTGTGAGATCATGTGTATGTCTGCTACATCGTGTGTACGTGTCTGAGATCAGGTGTAGGTCTGTGAGATTGTGTATGTTCATGGCATAGTATGTAAAATCCCGAATAGGATCAGTTGTAAGTAATGTGTATCGTGTTGGATGAAAACAAATTTGTTTCGATTCAAGGCTGTGCAAAAATGCAAGCACAAACATAAGACAGATTCGTGAATCTCAGACAGAATCAAAACAAATAACAATTTAAAGAATATAAGCAAGAGAATGTAAGACTGGTCCGTGAATCAGAAAGGTTGTAGAATAAAAGCAAAGTAAGCATGCAAATGTTGCAACAATATATGAAACTGAAAAAACTGAGAAACATCCACGTCTATCTCTAAAAACCTTTCTCTATCCTCAGCCACCTTAAAATAAATAAGAAAGTATATTGATCACAAGAAAATCTGTCTCTTTTATCCATTCATATCAATTATCCTAAACAGATTGGGACATTTCTACAGCAGAAACCTGAACTGGAGAAGGCAGTAACGTCCCAAAATATTAGTGATCAGAACAAAACACGTTGTGATGGAGGATTTTGACATCCCTCCTCGGGCATTGATTCCCAGCTGGGCATACACAGTTCAAACAATCTCAAAGTGGTCAAGGGACAATGTATAACATATTGTACTCTAACAAAATAAGAACCTTTATTATAAGTGCTTGTTGAACTGACAGATCAATCGCCGACAATCCAAGTGGTTGGGCACTATTCCTTCCCGCTGTCCCATCACATATCCTTATCCTGATATCTTCCAAGTGCTATATAGTTGTAATAGGTTGACGCTTTCCCTTTATAGTTCCCTTCCTTTCATGTTATCATCCACGTGAAATTCGAAGGAGAAATACAGTGCTGGGCCTGTGACATCTGAGTGTGTGTGTGTGTGTGTGTGTGTGTGTGTGTGTGTGTGTGTGTCACAGTGATGGCTCTTCTCGCTTTATATGGTTTTATCTGTTTTGGTGGCGAGGTCCCAAGGTGAGAATGTGGGTTGTAGGGGGTCCTTAGGTGAGAACGTGGTTGTAGAGGTTCACAGGTGAGAATGGGGTTGCAGGGGTCCCCAGGTGAGAATGGGGTTGCAGGGGTCCCCAGGTGAGAATGGGTTGTAGGGATCCTCAGGTATGAACGTGGTTGTAGGGACAGGTGGTCCACAGGTTATGGCGGTGTTGGAAAATAGTAAATTAGAATGGAACGGTTGAGAATCACTACCCAAGGGCCTGGGAATCATTTGGGGCCTGACAGCTGGGTTGAAAAATCCCTTAGGATTCGTAGTTCTGAAGTTCCGGGTTCGATACCTGGAGAAGGCAGAAACAAATGGGCAGTTTCTTTCACCCTGATGTCCTGTTCTCCTAGCAGTAAATAGGTTCCTGGGAGTTAGACAGCTGCTACGGACTGCTTCCTGGAGGTGTGTAACAAAAAGGGGCCCTGGTCGAGGACCGGGCCGCGGGGACGCTAAGCCCCGAATTTATCTCAAAATAATCTCAAGATAAGAAGGTGAGGATTCTACTCATTGAACGTCTTAAATCTCTCAAAACGCTTGTGGGCAATAGATTTGACATTAACTTATAATATACTTGTAGATTTTATTGCCTTTATACGATCTGTTGTTGATTATTATGCCTTGAATCTTCTTATTTTTTCTCCTAAACAGTTACAAGGCCTAGATGTAGTACAGAATGATGCCATGCGCATCATCCTGGGTTGTCACAGAACTGTCAGAATTGTTAACATGAGAAAGGAACTTAGATTTCCTATTATTCATGAAAGAATAGTTGTACTTAATACTATGTTTTGCGCCAAAATTTAAAAATAATGGTCCCACTAGCGCTATTCAAATTTAATTGAGAGCTATTCTAAATAATTCTGATTGTTCACTCAATCCACCGCAAAAAGCTCCTTACAGTGTGTAATCACTTATCTAGTTGTGCTTGCGGGAGTTGAGCTTTGACTCTTTGGTCCCGCCTCTCGACTGTCAATCAACAGATGCGTTACTCAGTTGCTGTGTCCATATTCTTATGAGACTGAATGTCTTTCTCAATCCTGGTAAAACTTTTCACTATATTCCTTCTTGGAAAGATGTGCAAGTCTCTGTACACTTGTGCACCCATCAGCGTAACACAAATCTATAACACTGAAACTATGAAATGCATAACACTAGAAGCTATTGACAGTCATCTTCAAACTCTCAAACCAACTGAATCCTATGCCTTTACTAATGGTTCTGTGCAATTGGGCACTGGTAGAACAGGTTGTGCATGTATAGTATATACAGGGAACGAAATTATCGTGTCTAGTACACAGAGATTGAACGGCTGGGCAACCACGACACAGACTGAACTATTGGGTATCTTTCTAGCCACTGAGTTTGTAATAATACAACTTTTGTGATAATAGGTATTTGTATGGTCAGCACAGTAACCGGACCAAGCAATGTGATGTAATCATTGCGCGAATTCGCCTTGGCTATAGGCACATCTGGCCGGTTAGTGAGGCTGAGCCACTACCAGAATATTCAGATTATAAACTCTGTGACAAATCTTTAAGGCTTTCAATGTAACACTATATTGTTGAATGTGAGACTCTAAAAGATTTTAGACCTCCTGGCCTATTGTACCACCAACTGTGTAACTATTTATTTGAATCTAGTATACTGGACGACATCCTAACCATTTATCCTACATTTGCTTGTCCATTTTAAAGATTGAAGAAAAATTTAATTTATTTTCTTTTTAGGCTGCATCTCTTATGAACCCATTCCTGCCTTTCCGTATAATGAAACATATATACTGTCTAATGTAGTTGATTGTAACCATGACATATGCATGTGCTTCGGCCTATAGTTTAGACCTACTGTCTTGTGAATGATCCTCTGTCCTGTGTGACAGGGAATATGAGCATAATCCTCACTCTAATTAAACCTAATTGAATTACTCTAATTAGACAAAATTTTAGTTAATTTTTCTCAATAAAGATGTTAATAATAATAACTCTCCGAGACCCCAGCTCAGACGCATATATATGACGCTAAACGTGAAGCACCAAAAGGCTTACCTGCAAGCTGGAGCCTGATTTGACAACTTGAGTCAAGATGACAAAAAGTTCTGTCAAGTTGCTAGCCTGCTTACCTTGCAACATCACTCAGAAAATGTATTGTTCATGAGTTATTCAACAAGCTGAGGTATTCACATCTCCAGCGGCAAGCTTAGCACGTAATTTTTATGTTCATTTCACAAGACAGAGTGAATATTCTTTTGACATAATTTTTTGTTTTGTTTTCATGTACAAAATGATGCCATGCGCATCATCCTGGGTTGTTACAGAACTGTCAGAATTGTTAACATGAGAAAGGAACTAAGATTACCTTCTATGCATGAAAAAATAATTCTACCCATAAAATATTTTCGCGTTTCTAAACGTTTTAACGACGACTTTTCACTGTTTTAATCACATTTTAAGTTACGTTTTATACACGTGTTTTGAGAATTCGTAAGAACAAGTATAACACGTGAGGTTATAATGTTTTACTACCACGTTTTTTAATTGTTATAACATAACGTTTTGGAGCAAAGGTTTTTAAAACGTTAATTCTAATTATTAATTGCTGAAATTATTAGGTATAATTGTCTTTATGACATTTAGAAAGACAAAGACGGAACAGAGAGCGAGAGACAGTGAGAGAGGAGAGAGAGAGAGAGAGAGAGAGAGAGAGAGAGAGAGAGAGAGAGAGAGAGAGAGAGAGAGAGAGAGAGAGAGAGAGAGAAGAGAGAGAGAGAGAGAGAGAGAGAGAGAGAGAGAGGAGAGAGAGAGAGAGAGAGAGAGAGAGAGAGAGAGAGAGAGAGAGAGAGAGAGAGAGAGAGAGAGAGAGAGAGAGAGAGAGAGAGAGAGAGAGAGAGAGAGAGAGAGAGAGAGAGAAGAGAGAGAGAGAGAGAGAGAGAGAGAGAGAGAGAGAGAGAGAGAGAGAGAGAGAGAGAGAGAGAGAGAGAGAGAGAGAGAGAGAGAGAGAGAGAGAGAGAGAGAGAGAGAGAGAGACAGAGAGAGAGAGAGAGAGAGAGAGAGAGAGAGAGAGAGAGAGAGAGAGAGAGAGAGAGAGAGAGAGAGAGAGAGAGAGAGAGAGAGAGAGAGAGAGAGAATAGGAAAAGAGAGAGAGAAGAATGAAGAAGAAGAGAGAAAGAGAAGAGGAGAGAATGAAGAAGAGAGTGAGGAAGAGTGAGAGAAGAAGAGAGAGAGAGAAAGAGAAGAAAAGAGAGAGAGAGTGAAGACTATATATAAAGAGAGAATATATTTAATACTAGGTTTTGCAACAAAATTGTGAAAAAAATGGGCTTGACTCACATTGTAAGAAATATAGTCACGTGTGCATAGGAAGATTATTTTAGAAACAGATGTGCACAGCAAAGTCAAACGAGATACGGATTTACACAGAAGTGCACTAGAGACAGATATGCACAGTAAGGTCAGTTGAGAGACATGTGCTGAGTAAGGTCAGCTAAGAGTCAGGTGTGTGTTACGTAGACCTATTCAAGGAAAACTCACATTAATTTATCCAGTATAAATTATTTGATTTTTCTTTATGTATACCTTTATATATATATATATATTACTTTTAAAGTTGTCATATACTTTGGCAATACCGTTCACACAGGAGGGGGCTTGCTCCTAAGTCACACCTGTGAGTTTCGTGATTATAAATTTTGATCTTGTTCAGTTGTGTAGTTGCCAGCAGTTTCCTCTTTATTATTATATATAAATATATTTGTTTTATGTAAAATATGTTACCTCTGTTGATGCATGTCAACTTGATCATTCTTATTTAAGTTATTTTAATCTTTGCCAGTCATGTTGCTCATTTAAGTAAGATAATTTTATGTAAATTTTCCACACGTCATGTTGTGAGGGAGCGAGAGCGGGGGGTTCCGACGCCAGTTGAGTTAGTATCTGAGAGCCGGCCATAGAGACAACTGGTATGATATGTTTTGTCTGTTTTATATTCTGTATTTTGTCTTAATAGTTACAATTATCTGGCGAGCATGCTATATTATATTATAATACTTTAGTATTCCATCTGATTACTGTTATACCAGAAGGATAATATTTTTTTGATATATATATATATATATATATATATATATATATATATATATATATATATATATATATACATTTTTATATTATACTAGTAGTTTATATGCATGTTATATTTGTATAACCTGATAACCATTATTATGTATGTGACGTACTGATGAGGCACTCTGGTTGAACATTAAGAGACAGGGGGTTATTATTGAATACCCCTGTAGTGCAACGAGCTGTGTGGACCAGACATATTAGTGTGCAGAGGAAGGTTAGATAAGTGTCAGGTGTGCAGAGGAAGGTCAGGTGTGCACCTGAATGCGACCAAGAGGGTGAGATGCCATCCTTCACCTTAGTACAGGTTTTGAAGGTTAGAGAGTCCTGGTCCTGAAGCTAGAGGACGTCAGTAGAGAAGTGGCTAGGTATGGATAGGCTTGGGAAGTCTGATATGGACGCCAGTAGGCGTGTGTGGGCGTGGGGAGGCTGGCATGGGCCGAGGTAGGCGTGTATGCGCCTAGGATAACCCAATGTTTACTTAGGTAGGCGCTTAAGAGGACATATAAGCGGGCGTTGGCACTACATACCTGTGTGCCATTCTTGGAAAGAAGGCCTGGGCATGTAATGGGAGAATTGGACGGGATAGACTGGGCCGTGGGTGGGATAGACAGGGCCGTGGGTGGGATAGACTGGGCCGTGGGTGGCATAGATCAGGTAGTGGATGGGATAGACTGGGCCGTGGGTGCCAAAGATCAGGTAGAGGGTGGGATACGACATTGGTGTATCTAGGGAGAGGCTGGAATATATGCTGTGAGAGAATATTTTGTGAGTGAGGAGATTTTATGGAGTGAAGAGGAAGGTTCTGGGGATGGGGCTAGGAGGAACCAGGGGATAAGTGGGGAGAGACAGGCGAGAGTGGGGGGGGGTGGAGAGCACCGGTTGTCAGCAACAGGGTAGCAGCAGGAGTGGGGATACCCTCTGCAGTATGCGAATGGGATAGGCAGCAACATGGTTGGAGATGTGTATAGGCAGCAACTTGGATGGAGGTGGGTAGGCAGCAGCTTGGATGGAGGTGGGTTGGCAGCAGCTTGGATGGAGGTGGGTAGGCAGCAGCTTGGATGGAGGTGGGTAGGCAGCAGCTTGGATGGAGGTGGGTAGGCAGCAGCTTGGATGGAGGTGGGTAAGCAGCAGCATGGATGGAGGTGGGTAGGCAGCAGGTTGGATGGAGGTGGGTAGGCAGCAGGTTGGATGGAGGTGGGTAGGCAGCAGCTTGGGTGGAGGTGGGTAGGCAGCAGCTTGGATGGAGGTGGGTAGGCAGCAGCTTGGATGGAGGTGGGTAGGCAGCAGCTTGGATGGAGGTGGGTAAGCAGCAGCATGGATGGAGGTGGGTAGGCAGCAGGTTGGATGGAGGTGGGTAGGCAGCAGGTTGGATGGAGGTGGGTAGGCAGCAGCTTGGGTGGAGGTGGGTAGGCAGCAGCTTGGATGGAGGTGGGTAGGCAGCAGCTTGGATGGAGGTGGGTAGGCAGCAGCTTGAATGGAGGTGGGTAGGCAGCAGCTTGCAAAGAGGTGAGTAGGCCTATATTGACGTAATGGACAGTTAAATAGCAGAATTTGATACTAATCACTTTATAGAGTCCGAATTTTTTTTTAAAACCAAACTAGAATGTTACTAGGCCTATTATAGCACATATATATACTATATTAGGCATCAGATAGCGTGTGTTGGGTCTAAGACTGTTAGGTTAGGTTTTATTAGCAACTATAAATAAAAAACCTTTTCCGGTTTATTCCTATTCAATAGTACCCAAGCTAGTGAGGAAGATGGGAGCTGAGGGGAAGAGGGTGGTGAAGGGCTTGATTGAGCGAACAGTCGGAGTGAAGGGGTAAGGAAGGGGGGGGGCAGAAAAGGGTACATGTTTGTGTGCGCTCAGCTTGTGTGCTCAAGTGCTTCCGTGGTTCATTGTTTTGCAAATTCCAGTAGCAAATGCATTAGAAGGTGGAAGATAGGGGCGAACACAGGTGTAATCTTCTGCTCGGTTCATGTGTTTCCTTGTGTTATTGCGAGTGCCATATATATATATGTGTCGTTACGAGTCACATGTGCGTTACATCCCTCCTTACTGAGGGATGAACTCTCAAATCCCCTTATTGTTATTGTTATTGTCCACTATCACTCCAACTTGCAACCGTGACTCTCTCTCTCTCTCTCTCTCTCTCTCTCTCTCTCTCTCTCTCTCTCTCTCTCTCTCTCTCTCTCTCTCTCTCTCTCTCTCTCTCTCTCTCTCTCTCTCTCTCTCTCTCTCTCTCTCTCTCTCTCTCTCTCTCTCTCTCTCTCTCTCTCTCTCTCTCTCTCTCTCTCTCTCTCTCTCTCTGTCTCTGTCTCTCTCTGTCTCTCTCTCTCTCTCTCTCTCTCTCTCTCTCTCTCTCTCTCTCTCTCTCTCTCTCTCTCTCTCTCTCTCTCTCTCTCTCTCTCTCTCTCTCTCTCTCTCTCTTTCTCTCACTATACAGGAAACCTCACCAGGACAAGAGCGTATATCAGATGGTTGTGTCAGCTTTGAGAGCACAGGATATTCTGAATTCAATGGCTGGTACAGGCTCCGTCATCGGCTATGTAGATGGCGCTAGAAGTGCAGAGGTGCAGATGTCAATTCACCAATCAGAAGCGGTCTGTCTTGTGTTGGAATTTAATACCCATTGAATACCCATTGTTGAAAGTTCGTTTTTCACCTCATCCACCTCACCCAAATGTAGATATAAACCTCGAAGATGTGTAAGCTCTATTCAGTTTCAGTTGTGTGTTTGTAAACTAAAGTCTTTGAAAATGTAATAAGTTTTACGAAACGCGCTCAAGTGTCGCGTCAGACTAGAAATAAAATTGAATTTTGGAGAATTGATCTTTGAATTACCATCAACAGTGAAAAGAAACATAAGAAAGATAGAGAAAATTCGTGTTAGAATTATTAATCTTACTTTTTCGGTCATATTTAATATTATATGTCTACAGGAAAGACTACTACCAAAATATACTAATATTAAAACGCACGACCCAGCAGCAAGGAATCAAGCCTTCACGATAAAATATCGCCAAGATCTGATTCGTGATCAGATATACAAGGCAGAAAATGAAATCAAAGATAACAAAGCGCAACTACTTCAGGCCACAAACGAATGGAGAAACAACAACATCGACGAAAGTCTCCGTACTCGCATTGAACAGCACCTCGACATCCTCACAGACCGACATCACCTCAGCACTGAAACAAGGATAATCAAGAAACTAACAACGTTATATGGAGGACCTATGGCAATTCCACGACCAAGAGATGGCTTCCTGAACCTTGCAGGAATCAACCTCACTGAGGACCAAGTCACTCTCCTAAATCTGGGTATAAACTGCCACGTTATGTCCAGACCGAGTGAGATGGCCCGGAAAGTGCAGTTGGAAATTCTGTTGGACGACATATTCGACCTCGAAGCACAAAAGAAGGTCACCACCAAAGATACCTTACAAGCAGAACTTATTGCGGAAGGAGGAAAGAATCGAGTCAACTACAGAAGTACCATACTGTCCCACGAGCTCAAAGCGGCAGCTAAGAGCCTTCGTGAGAACAAGGAGATAGTTGTCAGAAGAGGCGACAAGTCGCCAATATACGTCATTCTTAAAAAAGACGAATATCTGGCGAAAATGAACCTCATACTCTCTGACCAAACTAAATTCCAAAGGGTAACGACGGACACTACAGCCGAACTGAAAGCAAAGGTCAACAAATTGATCGAAACTGTGAACGCCAAGAAATCTGGACTCCACCTGCCAAAGATTATTGGGGAATATAAACCTGGATATGCGTATGGAAATGTCAAGACACACAAGCTTGGAAACCCACTTCGGCCAATCATCAGCCAGATACCCACACCCACGTACAGACTGGCGAAACGAAACAAACAAATAAAACGGAGGAAAGGGTCCTGAAAGATATTGTCAGTAGAAACGTTATCCCTACAGACAAAAATCAGAAGACACAACTGACGATTTACTATAAACCAGAAAAACGGCCAGCCTACTCATGAGAAACTCTCCAGACACAAAGAAGAACGCTTTAAAAGAGACCAACGTCGTCTATGCCTTCAAATGCCCTCTTGGGGACTGTAAGCTCCAAAAAAAACAGTATATAGGCAAGACAACAACATCTCTTTCTAGGCGTTTAACGATGCATAAGCAACAGGGCTCCATTAAGGAACATATAATCTCTTCCCACAACCAAACCATCGCCAGAGAAATCCTAGTAAACAACACAGAAATCATCGACAGATACAGCAATAGCAGGCGGCTTGACGTCTGCGAGGCTCTACACATCAAGAAGTCAACACCAGCAATCAACAGCCAATTAATGCACAACTATATTCTACCCACCTCAAGACTCCGCTCCAATATAGAAGCATCAAGAAATATGGACCAATAGGCTTTCTACAAATCACTTCCATTCAATACTCATTGTTTCGTGTTCTGTCTTGTGTTTAGGAATTTAATACCCTATTAGTACCACCTCACCCCATCCACCTCACTCAAATGTAGATATAAACAAATCGAAGACGTGTAAGTTCTATTCAGTTGTGTATGTGTAAGCTAAAGTCATATTTAATTTCATATTTAATTTATAAAGTCAATTTAATTTTTAATATATATATATATATATATATATATATATATATATATATATATATATATATATATATATATATATATATTTATATATATATATTTATATATATATATATATATATATATATTTATATTTATATTTATATATATATATATATATATAATATATATATATACATATATATATACATATATATATATATATATATATATATATATATATATATAAATATATATATATATATATATATATATATATATATATATATATATATATATATGTATATATATATATATATATATATATATATATATATATATATATATATATATATATATATATATATATATATATTATTAAATATGACCGAAAAAGTAAGATTAATAATTCTTATATAATTCTTATAATAATATATATATATATATATATATATATATATATATATATATATATATATATATATATATATATATATATATATATAAATATGGAAGGGAGTACCACCTCTAGCTGGAAGAAGGGGGACCCATAGCCTCGGAGGAAACCACGCATAACGCATTAGAGGGAATGTTTAGATCCCCTCCAATACAGTTTCTGTGTGCTTTTCTCCTACCACCCCCTTCCTTTTTTATTTTTTGTGCTTTATTATGCATTTGATGGTTACAAGATATACATGGGTTGATACAAAAATAATAATGCAAAAAGGTGCTTAAAGGTTATGGATCTCTTGAAAAACACAACAATGGGAAACATTGATGAATGTCACAGACGGGTTCGATCATTGTTGCAAGTCAAACACTTCTTCGAATTCCTCTGAAGTTGGACTAGTGCCCAAGACGCAACAGGCATTTCCCCTCTGAATCGCAACACTGAGGCGCTGGAACAAGAAACTTTTTGCTCTCTGGTCTTTTGTAGCGCTGATCAATTTGTCCCCCAATTCCTTCAGGAACTTCAATGCACATTTTCCCCACGAACCGAGGGTCTCCGAGCCGATCGGAACAAAGCTGTAGCAGTGTGCTAGACCTCTGTATTTAATAATTTTCTGCGATTCCCTGAAAGAAGCAGCACCACCGCTTTCACGTGTGCTGTAGTGGAGGTAGGTACTGGCCAGTGTGGCAGCGCACGTGTAGTCCCATACCACTTGCTTACCATCCTTCCAAGGTAGCAAGGTGACCCCATCAGGGCGCTTCTGAGGGTCGTTAGGTCTGGATAAGTGTGGTTCTCTTTGTGCCGGGCAGCGGGCTGTGGCGAGGCTCCTCTTGATGATGTCGTTGACTTCTTCATGTCTTGCGATTTTACCCTGTGATTTACGACATACCAGACCATGACGACCATATTGGTCTGCCATCGCAGTTCCGCAGATGCACCTGCGGATGCGCAGATGCACCAGATTCCGCAGATGCACCAGATGTATATATATATATATATATATATATATATATATATATATATATATATATATATATATATATATATATATATATATATATATATATATAACTGAAAACTCACACCTCATAAGTGACTCGAAACCATACTTCCAGGAGCACTCTGCAACTGGTGTACAGGACACCTTAACCACTCGACCATCACGACCGGAAAAAAGATGATGGTAGCCGAGGCTAATTCATCATCATCCCGCCGGCTCTCTGATGGTAATCGTGGGCTTAGTATTTTATCAAATCACCTCATTTTGGGGGGCACACGTGAGGAACACAAATGCAAATAAGCCTGAATGGTCGTCAGGCATATATGCAACTGAAAATTCACACCCCAGAAGTAGCTCGAGCCCATACTACCAGGAGCACTCTCCATTGTTCGGAAAGGCATCCGAACGTATCGGATGCCTTTCCTTGCAATCTCCATTGTTCAAGCCAAGCAAGGTGAATTGCTCGATTATTTCCCAGCTTCAAATACACTTTTACGCAGTGGGATAGGGGCAGTGAGGCAGACATTATTGCAACAGAGAAAATTTGTTGCCAAGATGTAACTCCAATTGCTGATATGTATACAAATTATAAAGTCATTAAAGTGTGAGGCTCTCACGGCAGTGAGGCAGGCGATCTCCTATTTTAGATGTTTAGTCTAAAAAAAGCATAGCTTCAATCCCTTTCTCAGCTATAGAGTTGATTCCAGTTAGATTCCTTTCAAACTGTGACGATAGAGGTCTTGGTTCAAGGGTTGCAAGACCATCCCACTGACTGGAGCTCACAGTGAGGGCTGGGATGTGTACCTTTCACGGATACCCGATCCTCTGGAAGGATTTTTGACTGGCAGAGGAGTTTGTTAAAAAATGAAAGTCGTCCAGTGAAAGGTCGAGGAGTTTTTACTGGCAAACAATTATCAGAATGTGTCACGCATCTATTATGGTCTTACTGTGGCATGTACGACCACAATAGACGAGTGACTAATTGTGGTCCGTGAGCATCGCTGTCTACAATGCTGTTCAACAGTTTCTTCAAGTAAGCGACTTTCTTCCCTAAGATGGCTTTTACTAGATCAATGATTGGTGGCTTGTAGGAGATTGCATCACTTTTGGAGAGGTTTTAGGGAGAGACCTTGATGACACCCATGGCTTTGGAGAGAACCTGAGGTGCCGCCCAGTGGCAGCTCCTGAGGACCAGATGCTGAGAACGCTGTCAGAGTTTCAGCCACTTTTATAATGACGTCATAGGAAAACACGGCAATTAGATGTTGGAGGGGGTGTAGAGTGGAGGAGGGGGTGGAGGTTGGAGGTGGATATGTTGGAGGATGGTGTGGAGGTGGAGATCTTGGAGGATGAAGTGGAGATCGGTGGAGATGAAGGTCTTGGAGGATGGGAAGGAGATGGAGCTTGGAGGATGGGATGGAGGTGGAGATCTTGGAGGATGGGGGTGGTGATCTTGGAGGGTAGGGTGGAGGTGGAGATCTTGGAGGGTGGGGTGGAGGTGGAGCTTGGAGGATGGGATGAAGGTGGAGATATTGAAGGATGGGATGGAGGTGATGTTGGAGGATGGGGTGGAGGTGGAGATCTTGAAGGAAGGGGTGGAGGTGGGGACGTTTAAAATGGAAAGGTGTAGAAGAGAGGAGTATGATAAGGTAGATATCTTGAGATGATTTCGGGGCTAAGCGTCCCTGCGGCTCGGTCCTCGACTAGGCCTCCTTTTTGTTATATACTCCTAGGATGCAGCCCGTACCAGCTGTCTAACTCAAAGGACCTATTTACTGCTAGATAACAGGAGCATCAGGGTGAAAGAAAATCTACCCCATTGGTTTCCGCCTACACCGGGGATCGAACCCGGAACCTCAGGATTATGAATCCGAAGCGCTGTCCACTCAGCTATCAGGCGAGGTGGCGGAGTAAGAGGGAAGGGATGCGTGAGCATGTGATGGAGTGGGGGAGCGGAGGAGTGTGGTTGTAGAGGAGAGTGAATGGATAGATTGAGGGAAAATGCTGTCCAAGGAAGGGCTTGTAGGATGTTTAAGAATGTAAGGAAATGAATGGCAGGCCTCGTGCACTACTGGATGGCGGATATATACGCCAGAAGAGAATACTAATACCCGGATGATGTAGCATCTGTTTATGTATGTGTGAGAGAGAGGTATGAAGAGACGCCGATTTGCATAGGGGAGGGAGGTGTGCTAATACACGGGTTTGCGTAAGGAAGGATGGAGGCATAAAGTCACAGGTTTGAATAAGGAGAGGGGGGGAGGGGAGGAGGAGGAATGAAGATATACCGGTTTGTTTAGGAAGTTGAGAAGATGTGGTTGGGTTCATTTAGATGTGCGGAAGAGGATTGTTCAACAAAAAACAGCAGATAGACCTAATATATAAGTATATCACAATATTCAGTTTCGAAAGAAGTCATTCATTTATTCCTGATTTTTAACTTCAATGAAAACTCTTAAGGTAGGAATCAAATTTAAGACGAAAGATGAAAATGAATAGCAAAACATGCGTTACCGAAATTGACATGTCAATCAACTCCTCTGCAACATAATATAAAAGAAACCGTAGCAGTGAGTTGACGCAGAGATACAAAAGTAGTAGAAAAAGTGAATGGAAAACATTGAGGAGAAAAACAAAGGGTCATCTGGCGAGGGTGAGAGAGAGAGGAACATCATGGAAGGGGGAGGAGGGGTGCCTCAGTGAGGCTCAGGGGGCTGGAATGGGGGAGGGGAGTAAGGGGTAGTAGGAGTGAAAGGAAGTAGAAGGGGAACAGACCAGGAACGGGGTGAAAGGATAGATTGAAGAAGCGTGTAAGGAGGTAGGGAGCGGAGAGGAAGGGATTGAATGGGTAATGAGGTAGGGCAGGGCATGGGCAGAGGTAGCTGGAGTTCCATCAGGATAGCACACCTGGCACCAATCTGCATGCCATACTAATCAAAAAACATCGGCTAAAAGGTAATTAAACGCCAAAAAAACATTTATAAAAACTATATTTATTCTCGATATGTTAAATAACAACAGACTATCCCCATAGTCCTGACACGCTGAGTGGGCGTCTCAGAATTATGGACAAGTTTTTTATGTATATAGGAACGTCAGTAACATAGAATTATGGGTCAAGCTGCGGGTCATCGTCGGACCTATTTCTCGAAGACGATGCCCTGAGCGCGCTGCTCCTCAGCAATGCGGATGAGCTCGTGGACGTGGGCGGGTAGCGGGTGGGGCGTCGGGATCAAGTCAGACTGTGGCTGGAAGCCGTTCTCATCAGCCTGGTAGACGATCAAAGCTGGCGTGCCGTCGGGGAAGGTGAAGCTGTTCAAAAGACACGAAATTAAAAGTTATCGTGTATTACACGAACACACTTAACACTGACATTCACAGACATGCAGTACTAGTAGAAATGTGAACAGACATAGAGGTATATATGCATACATACAGTTCTATTCAATCATATAGACATACACAGGTATGCATTTTTAAAGACCTAAAAAGGTCAACACATCTATACTCACATTGGAAAATATATTCGCAGGCGCACAGAGGTAAGTATAGGTAGATACATAGATGATAATAATTACACAGAGTCACAGAGATAAAACATACAGACACACACAGATAAACTTATTGATAGACAAGAAGTATTTGGTATACAGAGATAATCATACAGACATACATAGATATAAACACAGAGATTGACATAGAGATAAACACACACAAATAGATATACAGACAGACACAGAGATTGACACACAGACTTACCAACAGAGAAAACACACACACACACACACACACACACACACACACACACACACACACATATATGGTCCATCTTTTGGACCATATGTGTGTGTGTGGCTCATGCCCCCGAACTGAGGGGCATGAGCTACGAGGAGAGACTACGGAAATTAAATATCCCGTTGCTGGAAGACAGAAGAGTTCGTTGGGACATGATCACCACATACAAGATTCTCAAGGGAATTGATAGGGTAGATAAAGATAGATTATTTAACACAAAGGGCACACGCACTAGGAAACACAAGTGAAAATCGAGTGTCCAAATGAGCCATAGAGACATTAGAAAGAATTTTTTTAAGTATCAGAATAGTTGACAAGTGGAATGCACTAGGAAGTTCATGTGGTGGAGGCTGACTACATACACAGTTTTAAATGTAGATATGATAGAGCCCAATATGCTCAGGGACATGTACACCAATTGACTGACAGTTGAGAGGCGGGACCAAAAAGCCAGAGGTCAACCCCCACAAGCATAACTAGGTGAATACAACTAAGTGAGTACACACACAAACGCACACACACCGTCCCGTAAAGAGGGGGAGGGAAAATAAACAGGTATTAAAAAAATAAAGCTATTTAAATCAGCGAAAGAAAAATGAGTTTAAGAAGCAACACCACTAGACTACAGCAATGTTAGTTTCTCTTATCTCACCTGATGGAACCTTGCATGTTGCTCTGGCCCTTTGAACCCGGGGTACCAGTTCGCTCCTCGATTATCCCATTGCTAGTTTCAAAGTTGTACTGGAAGTTGCCGTCACCACTGTCACTGCGGTCATCGACTAGGGTCACGGCGTCCTTTTCAGGGCGGGGGGCGGCGGCGGCCAGGGCGACCAGGAGGGCGAGCAGTACCTATGGTCACAGAGGAAGGAATGTTAGATCGGTTTTCTTAATGACTAATGGGTTGATTCGCTATTGATTTGGAAGTTAATATATTAACATGTGAATGATTAGCGCAGATGATGAAGTCACAATAACGTGGCTGAAGAATGTTGATCAAACCACACACTAGAAGATGAAGAGATGACGCCGTCTTCTTTAGAATTCATTCAAATTTTGACAAGTTGATTGGCTATTTGATATTTCGACTAAATAGTTAATGAACTGAATGACTGATACATTGACTGGGCTGCTCTCCTCCTTGCTACACGCCAGTTAGGTCAGTGAGGCGGAACATTTTTGCAGGACGCGCCAAGTTTCCTGAAGAAGCATCTCAACAAAATATCTCCTTGACGCGCATCTCAACCAGCAATCTCGAGTTTCATTGCACAGTTTTTCAGGCAGAAATACTACTGACTCCACCATAATACAAATGATAACATCAAGTTATCAAAATAATAGCAATACAAATACTGCTTTTGGAACATTTACCAACAGTAAGAACTCGCTCTAGTAAGAAATATGAAGTAGGTAACAAGAGCCGAGTGTACTCACCAGCTTCATGTTGACGGTGTGAAGATCAGGTGGAAGATGCTGGTCAAGTGGCCGAGACGAGCTTTATATACAGTGGTCGGCAGGACAGGTTGTTTAGACTGTCAGTGAAGGGAACTTATGTAAGGGAGGAAGGGGGGTTAAAAGGTTGGGGGATGGGGAGGAAAAGAGAAAGGAAAAATGAGAGACCACGCACTTTCTGTGGGAGGGGAAGGGGTTGTTTGTTCTTATGGTGGACTGATCAAGGTGGTAAGATGGGGAAAGGGGGGGGGGAGATAAGGTGAGAATATGGAAGACAGGGAAGGGTGGGGAAGATACGGAAGCGTGTGGAAGATAGGGAGAGGTGTGGAAAATAGAGAGGGAGTGAATGGTATGGAAGATAGGGAGGGGTATGGAAGATAAGGAGCGGTATGGAAGAAAGGGAGTGGTATGGAAGACGGGGAGCGGTATGGAAGATAGGGAGTGGTATGGAAGATGGGGAGCGGTATGGAAGATAGGGAGTGGTATGGAAAATGGGAAGGTGTGTGGAAGATAGGTGGAGGATGATGGAAGGCAATGAGTGGTCGAGTTTAGTTGAACGCGTCTATAAAATATATCTTTTTCACAAGATACTGAAACATCTGAGGCTTCTACAGGCGTCACTTACCCAGATTTCATTGATATCACACTCCAAGAAGTTTACTTCTCGGATATATAAGAACAGGTTCTCCAGTTTTCTCCTCGTCATAATTGTCAATGTTGCAAAGACGGACAACTGATACATGGCGATGAGCTATAATTAATCGCTAAGCTCCCCTTCAAATCATAACTTATGGCCAAATATAATGAGGTACTTAGATATTCTGATGCGTCAAATTTATTGAGAGTACACTGTCAGTGTTACCATTGGTCTAGATGACACTGACGGCTCTTGGAAAGGGGCTTCAGTATATGTTGAGAACAATATTCGTATGTTTAACATCATAACAGATAAAATAGGAATACAAAATTGAATTTCCATTCCTTATCCATCTCTCTCTCTCTCTCTCTCTCTCTCTCTCTCTCTCTCTCTCTCTCTCTCTCTCTCTCTCTCTCTCTCTCTCTCTCTCTCTCTCTCTCTCTCTCTCTCTCTCTCTCTCTCTCTCTCTCTAAATATATATCCCTGAGTATATATGTCTCTACGTTTCTCAATATACATATATATTGAGAGACGATATATATATATATATATATATATATATATATATATATATATATATATATATATATATATATATATATATATATATATATATATATATATATATATATATATATATATATATATATATATATATATATATATATATATATATGACAATGTCAGACCACGGAGGAAAAATGAAACAGGAATTTCCTTAAGGACTTTCGTATATTAAATACATCTTCAGAAGGTCATTTTACAGATCGAGTGATGGGTATAAATAGGCAGGAGAGAGTGGTGAAGTAAGGTGAGGTACAATACTTGGACAACGCAGACGGCCCATTGGCCCATCAGATGCACCCAATTGGCCCATCCGATGTAGCCCAATGGCCCATCTGATACAGCAGACATACAAGCATAATACATAGGTAATTATAACATAAAGAGGTAAATATATACAATAAATTAGTGAGACAAATGTTTTTCAATGATCCTACTTAAATCGCCCTTTAGCTGATCTATTAGAAATGGATCTAAGTTATATAGACCACTGCTAATATTCAAATTACTTTCTTTGGTGATCTGTATCAAAGCAGATTCAATTATGTTTCTGTTATAGGTGCTTTTACAATTTGTTATTGAAGAAATCTTCAAATTTAAATCTTCAAATAAAATTTCCCATCATGAACGAAATATAAATTTATCGATTAAAATTTTATTGTTCATGGTCCTATCAAAACACGAAGTTTCTCTGCTTAAGGTAATTATTCTTTGTATTACAAACCAGTGTGAAACCAGTTATTTCAGGGTCCATTAAACTGACCTGTAATTCAAATGTTTTTGACAATCTACGACGCTCGTCCGCGACATCTTAAGGAGTATTGTGAGAAAACCAGATTAACTGTCTAACAAAAATGGCTGCCTGATTAAATATAAGAACAAATTTGCTTAAAATGAAGAAAAAAAATGGGTAAGCTACACATTTAATACAAGGAGAGTTCAAGGGTTGACGTCTTCCTGCAGTGGGTGTGGCTTTTGGCCTTGGCACTCTCTCTAGTCACCTTTCTCTTTCTCGGTCTCAACAACTTCCCTTCTCTCGCTCAGACAGCCTCAGAAATAACCAGTTGCCCTTCTAACACTAACTGAGCATCATCACCCATCAGATTCATACTGACTCAACTTCAGCATGCTCCAGTGTTCCATCTTTCTCCTTCAGGCACTCCTCCTCTGCCTGATCGCTGTGGCCGCCGCCGCCCCAGAGAAAGACGCCTACCCTCTGGTGGACGAAAGAACTAACCTTGGAGAGGGACACTTTTTTTACAAATATGAAACCAGCAACGGAATCTCCGTCCAAAAGACTGGCACCCCGGGCGTCGAGGGCCAGAGCAACATGCATGGCTCCTTCAGGTGATTATCACATCTCAATAGTTAAGAGCACTTAACTATTGAACATTTCTAGTAATAAACAAGATTCCTTCCCCAGGTTCACTCTCCCCGACGGTACCATCGCCGAGGTCCGCTACATCGCCGACGAGAACGGCTACCAGCCGAAGATTTCCCTCATCCCAACACCCCGCCCGCTCTCCGCCCTCGATTTTGCCTTTCGGGCTATCGTCGTCGAAGACCGTCCCAGCAAGAACACCGCTGTCATTCGCAGTCCTGTATAGAGTGCGCTGACTGGCGAGCATAGCTTCGGGCTCATCTCATGCCCACAAACACCTACGGTACACAGTTTTTCTTACTTGGGAGAAAAATACTTCCTCATATTATTTAATTAGAATGCAATAAATGTTTGGCAGTCTCCAGGACGATAACAAGGAATATTGTTTTAATAGTCCTGATATAAAATATTGGCATCAAGGAAATATTACTTACAAAAGCACAACAAGGATTTTTAAAGGTAATTTAAATATTTCATATAATGGAACTATCCGAGGAGAGGTTGCTGGAACCATCCGGTTGGAGGTTGCTGGAACCATCCGGGTGGAGGTTGCTGGAACCATCCGGGTGGTGGTCGCTGGAACCATCCGGGTGGTGGTCGCTGGAACCATCCGGTTGGATGGTCGCTGGAACCATCCGGGTGGTAGGTCGCTGGAACCATCCGGGTGGAGGTTGCTGGAACCATCCGGGTGCTGGTCGCTGGAACCATCCGGTTGGAGGTTGCTGGAACCATCCGGGTGGGGGGTCGCTGGAACCATCCGGGTGGAGGTTGCTGGAATCATCCGATTGGAGGTTGCTGGAACCATCCGGGTGGTGGTCGCTGGAACCATCCGGGTGGTAGTTGCTGGAACCATCCGGGTGGAGGTTGCTGGTACCATCCAGGTGGTGGTCGCTGGAACCATCAGTTGGCACTTTGATGGAACCATCAGGGAGCAGGTAGGACATTCCCTCTGCCTCTAAGGTTGCATCTATCCTAAAAGTTTGGTAACATCTGCCCGATGTACTCTATTGCAACCTCTGCCTGTGGCTGACAGTGGCAACATGTTCATGGGGTACACGGAGGCAATGTTTTCCTGGTGCATGCCGTGCCAACATCTTCCCTGGAAGGATGGTGGCAACATCTTCCTGGGGTAGACAGTGACAACATCTTCCTGGGGTAGACAGTGACAACATCTTCCTGGGGTAGACAGTGGCAACATCTTCCTGGGGTAGACAGTGGCAACATCTTCCTGGGGTAGACAGTGACAACATCTTCCTGGGGTAGAGGGTAGCAACATCTTCCTATGGCAAACTGTTGGAACATCTACCAGAGGAAGATGCCAACATCTGCCTGATTCAGATTGCTGTAACATTTACTCTGGTAAAAATTAAAATAGTAACCAGTGGTAGGCGGTTGCAACATCTACGTAGAGAAGGAAGCGGCAGGGATCAAACGCAGCAGAGAAAGCTTAAACGATGCTCACGACTAGACTGCATGATCCCCCCTCCCCCCCCCACTAGATCACCGTGATGACGAAAGGCATGAAGCTTAAGTCTGTGGATCAAATTTTGTTTCAGAAGCGACCATTAAGCTGATGTTCCCGAGGTTCTTTCTCTGGCCCAACGTCGTGGACATCCGGAAAACTGTTGAATAGACAAACCCCGTCGCACAGCATCCATCAGCTTGACATTGGAGAAACTTTATTAAAAAGCATTATCAGTTCAGCAGTATTCTCACAACAAATTGGTTTTCAACAGACTCAAATAATACTGCACAGATGGCTCCAGTATCACAATGTACCCCGGCCCACAGATGGCTTCAACATCACAATGTACCCTGGCCCACAGATGGCTCTAGCACCACAATGTACCCTGGCCCACAGATGGCTCCAGCACCATAATGTACCCTGGCCCACAGATGGCTCTAGCACCACAATGTGCCCTAGACTACAGATGGCTCCTTCATCACAGTTTAAACTGTCTCACAGATGGCTCCTTCATCACAGTATACACTATCTCACAGATGGGATTAGCATGCCTCAGTACCTAAAAATTACCATATCATAATTCCGATAAAGAATACACCAGCAGAAGAACCTCAGAGAAACACTCGATAATGGAAGACTAACATGAACTGAAGGAAGAAACTACCTTGGATTCTACAACTTACACTTGAAATATCTTTATCTGTGTAGTCTTGAAGAAAACTTGGAAAATAGTTAAAAAGCAGAAAGAGAGCTGAGAAAGAGAGAGAGAGAGAGAGAGAGAGAGAGAGAGAGAGAGAGAGAGAGAGAGAGAGAGAGAGAGAGAGAGAGAGAGAGAGAGAGAGAGAGAGAGAGAGAGAGAGAGAGAGAGAGAGAGAGAGAGAGAGAGAGAGAGAGAGAGAGAGAGAGAGAGAGAGAGAGAGAGAGAAGGGGGGGGGAAGAAAGAAACAGATAGAGACAGAGATTGAGAAAGAGAGGGAGAGAAACAGACACGTAGGAAGGGATTGATAAAAGCATTTGTTCAATTAGAATAACCTCTCTTCGAATGCAAGTTAACGCGAGAGAAGCCAGATCAAAATAGAACGACAAATATTACTCTTTGTTGTGTAAGGAAAGCATTTCCCGGCTAACGAGCGTATCTCTTCCTTTACGAGCTTGAGGTCAGACAGATGCTATCTGTACCCCGAAGATGAAGCAGACAAGTCCACGAGGAAAGTGACGAAAGTGAGAGAGGTGAGGTGGTAGAAGAGAGGGAATTTGAGACAGGATAGAGACAGAGAAAAGTAGAAACACACACACACATATATATAAATATATATATGTGTGTGTCTGTGTATATATATATGTGTGTGTGTGTGTCGTGCCTAGTAGCCAGAACGCACTTCTCGGCCTACTATGCAAGGCCCAATTTGCCTAATAGGTCGAGTGATTTTTTTAATTTTCAATCAAATGTTTCCAGTTCGTTTATTTTAAATATTTTTAGTATATTATGTTAAGAACATAAATTATTGATTTAGTTATGTTAGTTTAAGTTAGGTTAAGATAGGTTAGGTTGGGTAGGTTAGGTTCGGTCATATATCTCCATTCCATATTGCCTTGCACAAGGTTTATCTTGCATAATTACAGCTATTCCTTTGTAATGGGTAAAAGATGTTACCTATTACATAATCACGTCTGCCTCCTAATAAATGACTTTGGGTATCCGTAATATACACTGTTAATCTGTTGTCATAAGCATATTTGATAAATTTGCATCCATTATCATTGTTAGTACTGTCTCCCAGCGTAATATGTCTAGAATTAAAATCTCCTATGTATATTGCCCCATGATTGTCTAGATCTGGGAGCAATGACATTATTAAGAGGAGCCTTACCACAGCCGGTTGTCCAGTAGAGAGAGAGATAACATCGTTACCCAATACCCCGCAATTCTGATGAGCCTGTCGGTCGCCCAGATGGGATCACGATGAACCCCTGGAAGAATGGTAGACAGTTGGTGAGGGACTACACTTGCGTTTCAACTTTAGCCAAAACCTATGTTGACTTCAATGTTGCACAGCTAGGCGGTGCTGTCAATCACCGGGAAGCAGCCAAGTCTCGTAAATACAGAGATCTTGATCACCACTACAATTTTGTCCCCATTGGGTATCATAATTCAACCATTTCATTTGATTTTCAAATGTCAGCATTAATTCAGAATTAGTCACCACACAAGAAATTGAGAGCAACTATGGCTGACTGCCCCTGAAAATCACACTACACATAAAATGAAACACACAATATATGACAACTTTACAGTTTACTCATCAAGTTCGCAGAGACTAAGTTTTGTAGAGAGGAGGGGAGGTGGTACGGCTGACAGAGTCCCCACCCGGCCAAGTAACAAAAGGTGTTACTTTTGAATTCTTAGGGCCGATAACCTGGCGCCACTGATATCCTGTGTGACTGACTGCCATTGTATGTGAAATAAATGGCATATAAATATAATTTATTGAACAATTTCCCTTGGAACTCTATCAACCATTTGGATAGCAACGAAATAATCAATTACTGCTGGGGAAATGGGTGTGATTAAAAAGGATTCGAATCTAGACCAAAAGTGTACGACAAACGTTGGGGCAAGGATGCAACGAGCAGTGTTGTTGGAGATGGCCGTATGGAAGAGATGGTATGATGTGAACTCAGACAGCGTTGGTTGATAGACCAACATGTAGCAGGAGAAAACGTCTAAGGCATTAGTCATACCGGATAAACAAATACAGCAATGCAAACATTATATTTATTGAACATTTATGATAACGTCGAGTGAGTCTAGTGTTTTGTGTGATGGAGTACAGACAGGAAGGTCAACTTCGTGTTTATTTATCGAAGGTGATACCCTGGCGGCGTTGTTCTTCGGCGACGCGGATCTGCTCGATGGCGTGGGCGGGGAGAGGGTGGGGCGTAGGGATCAGCGGAGACTCAGGCCTGTAGCCTAGCTCGTCGGCGACATAGCGGACCTCAGCGACGGTGCCGTCAGGGAGTCTGAACCTGAGGTATGAATATTGTTACAATAATTTTTGTTGAATTATATATATACAGTTAATGACAATTAAATCAGTTATTATATATAATGTTTCTAAATCCTAAATTTGTTACTCACCTGAAGGCGCCCTGCATGTTGCTCTGGCCCTCGGAGCCCGGGGTTCCGGTCTTCTGGGCGGCTATTCCGTTGCTGGTTTCAAAGTTGTAATAGAAGTTTCCGTCTCCGGAGTCACTTCGCTCGTCCAGCACGATCACAGCGTCTTTTTCTGATTGCTGAGGAGCGGCAGCGGCCACGACCACCAGGCTGATCAGGAGTGTCTGAAAAGAGAAGGTCTGAAATATAAAGAATGCCTCAAGCTGAGAAGACTGTGTAGAGATGCGAAGGTACTGAGTACCGACCCTGTGAAGAAGATAGAAGGGAAGCTCTTACGCAATAGCTCTTTAGTCCAGGTTATAAACCCTATGACGAAGTGTGTGCAATATTTCGAGACTGTTAGATTCTGTTTTTGTTTGCTCTTTCGCCTCAATTTCTCTTAACAGCGTATTTTTTTTTTCCATTACTATTATAACAATAATTTTTTTTACATATTTCCGTTGTTCATTCGGGTACTTATTTTTCATCTGTCCACTTATTCTTATATTCAAAGATAAAAAATCTATTTATGTGGGATCATGTCATCCCTGTTTTTTCTCTTCTAGTAATGCGACGTTTAATTCTCTCGGCCTTTTCATCGTAATTCTTATATAACAGTTCTGAACATTCACCAACATCTTCCCGTGTTCAATCTAAAAAATGACACCACACGAGTGGTGTATATTACATAAATAATCTAATATGAATTCTGAACTACAGGCTTGTTGTTATGCATAAGAGAATGTCTTATGCTGGCAAGGCATGTATACATGTAGCTCATTACATTTGTTTGATGAGGTCTTCTTTTGACACATTCAAGTCTACTTCTAACCGGAAGTCGATTTCTCAGTATGAATGCATAAGAGTTTTATATTCCATATGAAATATGGAATATTCATATTCCATATGAAACCTTGTATCCAGTCTCGTGTTTGCTATCACCAACTAGTGTATGTTAAGTGTCGTAATACTCACAAGCTTCATGTTGTAGGTGTGAAGTCCAGCTGAGGATACCTCCCAGCTGCCCGAGACGTCCTTTATATACCCCCACCCGTGACTGAACACAAGGGCGGGGAAACGCGACCTCACCTGGTCACGATCCGAACGCGTTTTTATGTCTGTTTCAAAACTTATATCCCATGTCACACAAGTGGTCAGGAAAGAACTGATTAGCCAAGAAGCCGAGTATATATATACATATATATATATATATATATATATATATATATATATATATATATATATATATATATATATATATATATAATATATATATATATATATATATATATATATATATATATATATATATATATATATATATATATATATATATATGTCGTACCTAGTAGCCAGAACTCACTTCTATGCCTACTACGCAAGGCCCGATTTGCCTTATAAGCCAAGTTTTCATGAATTAATTGTTTTTCGACTACCTAACCTACCTAACCTAACCTAACCTAACTTTTTCCGCTACCTAACCTAACCTAACCTATAAAGATAGGTTAGGTTAGGTTAGGTAGGGTTGGTTATGTTCGGTCATATATCTACGTTAATTTTAACTCCAATAAAAAAAAATTCACCTCATTCGTAATGAAATGGGTAGCTTTATCATTTCATAAGAAAAAAATTAGAGAAAATATATTAATTCAGGAAAACTTTGCTTATTAGGCAAATCGGGCCTTGCATAGTAGGCATAGAAGTGAGTTCTGGCTACTAGGTACGACATATATATATATATATATATATATATATATATATATATATATATATATATATATATATATATATATATATATATATATATATTGGTAGCAGTCTTTCTTCTAAATTTATGTTGTTAAATATGACCGAAAAAGTAAGATTAATAATTCTAACACGAATTTTCTCAATATTTCTCATGTTTCTTTTTACTGTCGATGGTAATTGAAAAATCAGTTCTCCGAAATTCATTTTTATTTCTTAGTCTGACGCGACGCTTGAACGCGTTTCGTAATAACTTATTACATTTTCAAAGACTTTAGCTTGCACACACAACTGTAATCTGAAAACACTAAACAGAGTCAGCAAATCCGTCATACTTAAACTCACATTTGGGTGAGGTGATATGGTGCAACAGTTTTGGATGAGGTGAACAAACTTTTGACAAATACAAGACAACACGAAACTGTGGATATTAATTGGATATGAGAGCATAAGAATGGAAGTAACTGCAGAGGACCTATTGGCCCATACTTCCTCTTGCTGCTTCTATATTGGTTCGGAGTCTTGAAGTCGGTAGAATATAGTTGTACATTAATTGGCTGTTGCTTGCTGGTGTTGTCTTTTTGATGTGTAGTGCCTCGCAAATGTCGAGCCGCCTGCTATCGCTGTACATAACGATGATTTCTGTGTTGTTTGTTAAGACTTCTCTGGTGATGGTCTGATTGTGAGAGGAGATTATATGTTCCTTGATGGCGCCCTGTTGCTTATGCATTGTTAGTAGCCTGGAAAGAGACGTTGTTGTCTTGTCTATATACTGAGTTCTTTGGGGCTTACAGTCCCCAAGTGGGCATTTGATGGTATAGACGACGTTGGTTTCCTTCAAGGCGTTCTGCTTTATGTCTGGAGAGTTTTTCATGAGTAGATTGACCGTTTTTTTTTGGGGTTTTAAAGTAAATCGTCAATTGTATTTTTTTATTTTTGTCTGTAGGGATAACGTTCCTATCAACAATATCTTTCAGGACCCTTTCCTCCGTTTTATGAACCGTCAAAGAGAAGTTCCTGTAAAATAGTCTAATAGAGGGTACATGTGTTGTGTTAGTTGATTCTTCAGAGGTTGCATGGCGTTTCACCTTTCTTTTTATGATGTCTTCAACAAAACTATTAGAGAAGTCGTTATTGACTAGGACCTGCTTTACCCTACAGAGTTCTTCATCAACTTGCTTCCATCCAGAGCTGTGGCTGAGAGCACGGTCGACGTAAGCGTTGACAACACTCCTCTTGTACCTATCTGGGCAGTCACTATTGGCATTGAGGCACATTCCTATGTTTGTTTCCTTAGTATAAACTGCAGTGTGGAAGCCTCCGCTCCTTTCCATGACTGTTACATCTAGAAAGGGCAGCTTTCTATCCTTCTCCATCTCGTGAGTGAAACTCAACACAAAATTCCGCTCAAATGCCTCCTTCAGCTCCTGCAGATGTCTGGCATCAGATACCTGCGTAAAAATGTCGTCAACATACCTGCAGTATATGGCGGGTTTCAAGTCCATGTCAACTAAGACCTTCAGCTCAATGGTACCCATGTAGTAGTTCGCAAAAAAGCCACCTAGGGGAGAACCCATGGCGACCCCATCTACTTGCTTATACATGTGCTCATCTGGGCTCAAGAAGGGTGCCTCTTTAGTGCAAGCTTGGAGTAGTTTCCTAAGTATGTTTTCTGGTATGTCAAGAGGAGTACAAGCCGGATCTCGATACACTCTGTCCGCAATCATCCCGATTGTTTCATCCTATCCATCACTCTGTCTATCACTCTATGCATCTGCTTTTTAATATATGTAGCCTTCTATCCATTAATCAATCTATGCATCTGTCAATCAAGCTATCCATCTTCCTATGCATATATCTCTCCATGTATCCATACATCATTACATCCATCCATCTATCCTTTTATCTACCCATTTATCTATTAATCTATCCCTGAATCCATATATTTACCCACCTTTCCACCTATATTTATTTCTGTCAATCCATCTGTGCATGCATCCATCTATCTATCCATGGATCTGTTTATCGCTCTCTCCATGCATCTGTACATCTATCAATTTGTCTATAAATCTATTTTTCCTTCCATCAATCCAAATATCTAACCATAATCATTCTATCTATCCATATATCCATTCATATATTCGTCCATCTACTCGGCTATCTATCCATCTACTCATCTATCTATCCATCTGTCTATTTATCCTTCCAACTATCTATTTATCCATCCATCTATCTATCCATCTACCTGTTCTTCTATCTATATAGCCTTCAATCTATTAGTCTCCATCAATTAGTCCTTCAATCTTTCTATCTGTTCATCTTGCAATCCATCTATATATCCACCCATCTGTCTGTCTCTGTCTCTCTCTTATAAAAAAAACTGGAAGAGTACCCGGCATTGCCTGGATCTGCCTGTCTCTCATCTATCAATCTGTTCAACTATCCATCTCTTCATCCATCTATATTACCATCTATATATCAATTCATCTATCCATCCATCGACCAATCTATGCGTCCGTTTATCTATAGCCATCAATTTAACCTTCTATTTATCCACCTGTTTATTCATCTATCCATGCATCTACCCACTTATCCACCTATGAATCTATATTTTTATTATCCATCTATTTATCATTCTCTTTATCCATCCATTCATTTAACTATCTCTCCATCCATGAATCCACCTATCTGTCCATCCATCCATCTATCTGTCAATTCATCTACTCATATCTCACCGGCATGATTTTCTTACAGAATATAATAGTTTCCCCATTCCGAATTTGTGATTAGGTTCAATTTTTTATGGGTTAGGAGGTTAATTTCAAAATATAAGTTATGTGTTTTATGTTGATTAGTGTTCTAATATGTTGTAAACATCTAGAGCAGTCACTTGAACCATAACGGATAAACAAATACATAAATATAAACATTATATTTATTGAAAAATTGTGATAACGTCGAGTTAGTGTAGTGTCTAAAGTACACGCTGGAAGTTCGAGAAATAGGTCGTCCTTGTGTTTATTTATCGAATGTGATGCCCTTGCGGCGTTGTTCTTCAGCGACGCGGATCTGCTCGATGGCGTGGGCGGGGAGAGGGTGGGGCGTGGGGATCAGTGGAGACTCGGCGCGGTAGCCGAGCTCGTCGGCGACGTAGACGACCTCAGCGACGGTCCCGTCGGGGAGTCTGAACCTGTGGTATGAATATTATTAATTATAATACTTTTGCTGAATTATATATTTACAGTCAATAAATATTTAATCAATTAATGTCTAATGTTTCTAAATGCAAAATTTGTTGCTCACCTGAAGGAGCCCTGCATGTTGCTCTGGCCCTCGGAGCCCGGGGTTCCGGTCTTCTGGGCGGCTATTCCGTTGCTGGTTTCAAAGTTGTAATAGAAGTTTCCGTCTCCGGAGTCACTTCGCTCGTCCAGCACGATCACAGCGTCTTTTTCTGATTGCTGAGGAGCGGCAGCGGCCACGACCACCAGGCTGATCAGGAGTGTCTGAATGTAGGAAGAGGCGTTCATGAGTGCTGAAGCTGAATCAGTCAAAGAGGAGCCTGACGTCTTTGCTAAATATTTCCAATACTAGGCAACAAAGTGCCTAGTATAAGAAATTTGATATTATTTGACGAAATCCATCGGAGCCGTAATGAGGATTTGAACCTATGCGCTGACAACCAAAACGCACCCTCTAGACGACTTCGCCAGGACATGGGCAAAAGATATGCCTACGACATGAGCAAATGAATGGCCTACGACAAAGGTAAATGCCATAGAGTAGGCTTCTAGAACATGCGTCTGGAAACACCCAGCCCATAGGTACGATTGCTTATCACCACTCCTGTGGATTTCCTAATTGTATGTATCACGTTAGTGTGCTTTCTCTCTGTATAGATAATATTTTTACCTGGCGCTCTCATTAAACATTCTATGAATATTATCATTTATGAATATTAGGATTAATGCTCGACAGTTTATTAAGATATGGGCAACACTTGTGACAATTAACATTAAACATAACGAGAAAATCCAGGAAGGTTAAAAACGAATCTCCATTATAAGTGTTTCACAACAAACTCATCACGAGAACACAGGGTCATTACATTATAATAGTTATTCCTGTCTTGTTGAGTGAATTTAAGGACCATGAGCTTACAGGTTAATTGTAGTTTTTCACGAGTAAAGTTTAGTTGCATTAATACATGCACGACTTTTTTTAAATGTTAAGTACAAATAAACTTAAATCTAAGAAGAAATTCGCATGATTGTGTAAAGTTTGCAGCGAGTTCAATGCTCTCTACTGCTCTGTCTGAGCCAGAACTCACGAGCTTCATGTTGTCGGTGTGAGGACCAGCTGAGAATACTTTTCAGCTGCCCGGAACGAGTTATATATACCCCCCTCCAGTGACTGAACACAAGGGCGGAAAACTCGACCTCGCCTCGTGATGATCTGAACCGGTTTTTATTTCTGTGTCAAAACATATTTAACATGACACCCAACAGAATAAGAGACAGATGATCAACCAAGTGGCCGGTTTCTTTTGGTTCTTTGAAATGAAGGAAGTATGTCTCCTACATAATCTATATATATACATATATATATATATATATATATATATATATATATATATATATATATATATATATATATATATATATATATATATATATATATATATATATATGACAATGTCAGGCCACGGAGGAAAAATGAAACAGGAATTTCCTTAAGTACTTTCGTATATTAAATACATCTTCAGAAGAACTTTATATATATATATATATATATATATATATATATATATATATATATATATATATATATATATATATATATATATATATATATGTATATATATATATATATTTATATATATATACCTATATATTCAGTTTTGAATATATTAAGTTTTCAGTTGCATATTGTCCTGGGGACCATTCAGGCTTGTTCGCATACCTATATATATGTTGTTGAACATGATCGAAAAGGTAAGATTAATAATTCTAACACGAATTTTCTCAACATTTCTTATGTCTCTTTTCACTGTCGATGGTAATTAAAAAATCAATTCTCCAAAATTCATTTTTATTTCTAGTCAGACGCCTGAACGCGTTTCGTAATAACTTATTACATTTTCATAGACTTTAGTTTACAGACACAACTGTAACTTGTAAACACGCAAAATACATCCATACTTATACTCGCATTTGGGTAAGGTGATATGGTACAACAATTTTGGGTGAGATGATTGACATTTATACATGATAGAACACGAACCAATGGGCATAAAAACATAAGAATGGTAGTAATAGCAGAAGGCCTATTGGCCCATGATGCTTCCTCTTAATGCTTCAATATTGGTGCGGAGTCTTGAAGTGGGTAGAATATAGTTGTGTATTAATTGGCTGTTGATTGCTGGTGTTGACTTTTTGATGTGTAGTGCATCGCAGATGTCGTGCCTCCTACTGTCGCTGTATCTATCGAGGACTTCTGTGTTGTTTGTTAGATTTCTTTGGTGATATTCTGGTTGTGGGAAGAGATTATATGTTCCTTGATGGAGCCCTGTTGTTTATGCATTGTTAATCGCCTGGAAAGTGACGTTGTTGTCATGCCTGTATTCTAAGTTCTTTGGGGCTTACAGTCCCCAAGGGGCATCTGAAGGCAAAGACGACGTTGGTTTCCTTCACAGCGTTCTGCTTGGTGTCTGGAGAGTTTTTCATGAGTAGGTTGGCCGTTTTTTTGGTTTTATAGTAAATCGTCAATTGATTTTTCTGATTTTTGTCTGTAGGGATAACGTTCCTATCAACAATATCTTTCAGGACCCTTTCCTCCGTTTTATGAGCCGTTGAAAAGAAGTTCTAGTAAAGTAGTCTAATAGGGGGTACACGTGTTGTGTTAGTTGACTCCTCAGAGGTTGCATGCGTTTTACCTTTCATTTTGTGATGTCTTCAACAAAACCGTTAGAGAAGCCGTTGTTGACTTGGACCTGCCTTACCCTACAGAGTTCTTCATCGACTTGCTTCCATCCAGAGCTGTGGCTGAGAGCACGGTCGACGTAAGCGTTGACAACACTCCTCTTGTACCTGCTTGGGCAGTCACTATTGGCATTGAGGCACATGCCTATGTTTGTTTCCTTAGTGTATATTGCAGTGTGGAAGCCTCCGCTCCTTTCCGTGACCGTTACATATAGAAAGGGCAGCTTCCCATCCTTCTCCATCTCGTAAGTATCGTAACTATCTAAGTAACATCTCGTAACTATTATCTAAGCCAGCATTTTTACAGATCGAGAATCATTCTTCACACGAATCCGATTTTAATATTTTGTACACTTGCACGAATGGCCAGTCAGAGTTGCAAATAATGGAATCTCTGTATATCAGGGAGCTGGGGAGTCTGCTAAATAATAATGCACCAGCTGTCCAATTGTAAATTTCATCAAAGTTTCGGTTCTATTTGTTACATTACCAGTCCACAATTTGTTACATTTGTTACACCTCCAGTCTCCGTGGTGTAGTGGTAAGACACTCACCTGGCTTTCCGCGAGCGCTCTGTCATGGGTTCGTATCCTGGCTGGGGAGGATTTACTGGGTGCAAATCCTTAACTGAAGCCTCTGTTCAACTCAACAGTAAAATGGGTACTTGGTTGTAACAACGATTCTTCATGGGGGATCGTATTCCAGGGACCTGCCCGAAACGCTACGTGTACTAGTGGTTGTACAAGAATGTAACAACTCTTGTATATATCTAACCAAAAAAAAATGAATACTTCATTATGTATATATTTCTTAGTATACCCTTCATTGAGGCTTTGGTGCTCATTTTCAGTGGTCATATACTTTTACCTACACAATTGAGATACTCAGTAAAATGCTTTTTGGTTTTTACTGTATCATATTGTTTTATTATTATTATTATTTGTGCAAATAGATTCTATAACATTGTGCAAATGTTCTATAAAATTTAAATTTTTATTTGTATAAGATTTTTACATATTTTACATTATTATTTATAATTTTGAGTTATTATTTGGTATCGCTTCGAATTATTATCAAATTTTCATTCGACAAAGTTACGTAAGTTATGTTTTGTTCTTCATTATAATGATTTATTTTTTTATTTTTTTAATCTCTGTATGTTTGTAATCTTGTTAAGTATAAAATCTTGGTTTTGCTGGATAGCTTTTAATATAACACTTTTATACTTTAGATCTGATGATAAATATGGGATGTATTCGAAACTTTATGGATTATAATTTAAGATGTTTGTCACGTCAATGAATTTTAATTTCAAGAAAAACAGTAGGACGATTGACATGGCAAACTTCTTCTTTAATGATTTTTTTATTTAATTATATAATATTGGTAGTTGATTCCCGTTTAGACATGATTCGTTTATTATGAATGCATATTCTATGTTGATTTTCTTGTTTAGGGCTTTTATCCCTCTAATGCTCTTGCATCTTTCTTTAATTGGAAGAAGATTTCTCCGAATGTCATATATATTCAAGTTGACATAAAAAAACAAAAACTAAATGTATAAGGTATTATGCTTATTATAATTTGGAGCTTACAAGATTCATCTCAAATGAGGAATGACAAAACATGAGGAAATCAAGCTTAAATCCAAACTTACATACTCTTGGGCTTAGCAAAGCACACATGTACTAAATTAGGGCTAAGATGGCCTGTATTACATTTAGGATTTCTAGGAGAGGATAGGTTAGGTCTTCTTTTTTAAGTTGCTGTTAAAGTTTCCCATTTGATCAACCTCAGTAATACAAAAATCAACTTTCTCTAGGTCCAACATTATATATTGGTACTTTATTGGTACTTTCGATCAAATAGTCACTATAAGTACTGTCATTTTAGGAGGATGTGCATATATATATATATATATATATATATATGTATATATATATATATATATATATATATATATATATATATATATATATATATATATATATATATATATATATATATATATTGTGACGGTAACGCGTTGGTGTTCGGCTGTTCAAAGTTAGGGGTATGGCCTCGTCACATAGTATTAAAAAAAAATAGAAAATCTGGAACTTTGTCTGTGGTAAGGTAAGGAGAAGACACACAAAACACAAGTAAACTTTAACAATGAAATTTTAATTACGTTAAATAAACAAAACATGAATAAAATGGACAAACAAATTCGTATAATAAAATCAATCAATCAAAATAATAAGAATAATTAAATGACACAATGAAAAGTTACGTTAAGACAAAATAACAAGAAAGCAATATACAAAAAATGAGAGGTGCTGGAATATTGGCTTTAAGCTATCACCTCTCTTAGTACACGTATGCCAAAGCTTACGTCTAGCAGGGAGAAGTGTTAACTGTGAGAAAGCACGGAATATTCTGAGGACTGAGGTCGTGGCGGCCCCAGACATCAAGTAGTATGGGGGGGTGGAGTGCAGTTGCAGCCCGACCGGCGACCAATCAGAGGAGCCGGCAGCAAGACAGGTAGTTTGGCGGTTTGAGTCTGAGCAGGTGTTCTTGGCTGCATACGTTTTGCTCTCTGGCAAACCTTGCTGGTGTTGTTGTCGTTGTTGGACATTTCTTCCATAGTAGTTTTATATATTTGTTGCGACGTATTTTTGGAGGGAAGAGCAGGCTCAATCTCTTGAAGGAGATTATCGTCACAATATATATATATATATATATATATATATAATAGACTAGGAGAGGTAGCCGGGGATAATCTTCCCCCAGCATACGCAAAACGTTTATCTATCGTTTTTGATTGGTTGTTGAAAGGTAACACTGTATATAAATTTGAGCATTTATCGCTTAAAACACTTTAATTTCGGTCAACCAAATCCTTGACCTTTTAACACTCAGCCAAATGACGTTTTAATAATGTTTAAATACAATTATTTAATGTTTGTGTGCGTTAGTGTGCACTTGTGTGTGTTTGAGTGTATGTATTTGCGTATATGAATGTTTGAGGTGATTGTATATATGTACTCAAGTGTCAGGTGGTGTGTACCGCTAATTGTCAGATGATCGTGGCCAAAAATCAGTATTGTTTGAAACCCTGATTTTGGCTTAGGTGGGATACGTGGCATTTCCTGGGGTCTCTCTCATCTGTCCATCAATCCATCTATTTCTCTATCCATCCATCATTCTATCCTGCATTTCATTTTCATCAGCAGAAAGAAGCTTTCTGTCTGTCCATATATCCATATAAGTATCCATCTATATATATATATATATATATATATATATATATATATATATATATATATATATATATATATATATATATATATATCCATTTACCAAATATATATCGATCTAGCTACATATTTATGCATCTATCCATATATATATCCATCTATCTTTCTGTTTATATATCTCTCAGTTTATCCATTCATCTACTCATATGTCAATCCAAATATCTATCAATTTGTGTATTCCGTCTATCCATCTAAACATTCACCTATAAATAGTTAAAGGCATAGGGAGAGTGGGGGAGAAGAGAGTGGAAATTAAGAGATAATGAGGAGAGAGAGGTAGGGGGAGGGAAGAAGAGAGGGAGGGAGAGAGTGAGTGAGAGAATGAGTGAGAGAGTGTGAGTGAGAGAGAGAGTGTGAGTGATAGTGAGTGTGAGAAAGAGAGAGAGGGAGGGAGGGAGAGAGGGGGAAGGAGGGAGGAAAGAGAGAGAGGGGAGGTATAGAGTTGGAGGGAGAGATGAAGAAGGAGAAAGAAGTATAAGAGCGAGTGAAAGATATTGAGAGTGCCACGGGAGACATTTCCCGTCACGCAGGGTGCAGTCGCACCTCCACAGATCTCCAGTATCAGCTCTTGATACTGGTAATGGCTCAAAAGGGCCACCACTTACAGGCTATTCATGCCCGTGCCACCTCTTGGGTGGCTTCATCTTCATCTTAACACATTCACAAAGGAGACATCTCCCGTCATGCAGGGTGCATTCGCACCTCCACAGATCTCCAGTATCAGCTCTTGATACTGGTAATGGCTCAAAAGGGCCACCACTTACGGGCTATTCATGCCCGTGCCACCTTTTGGGTGGCTTAATCTTCATCAATCAATCGAGAGTGCGAAAGGGAGAGAGACTAGAACTGGTGTAGCTGTAGCTGCTGCAACCTGTGCTACAGGTGTCCCTGGACAGCAGACTTCATCAATGGAAACCCTCTCTCGTCAATTGAGAAAGTTGTATTGGAGCTGATGTTATGGGCTGAGGGGAGTTGATACGAACTAAGTGTTCAAGAAGTAATTGTTGATATACCAACATGAATTAACAAAAAACGTCAAATAAATCAAGTAAACTATACCGGATAAACAAATACAGCAATGCAAATATTATATTTATTTTTCATTTATAAAAACGTTCGGGAAGTCTAGTTTTAAAAATAACAAAAGTATGTCAACAGGAAGGTCGTCCTCGTGTTTATTTATCGAAGGTGATGCCCTGGCGGCGTTGTTCTTCAGCGACGCGGATCTGCTCGATGGCGTGGGCGGGGAGAGGGTGGGGCGTGGGGATCAGTGGAGACTCGGCGCGGTAGCCGAGCTCGTCGGCGACGTAGCGGACCTCAGCGACGGTCCCGTCGGGGAGTTTGAACCTGTGGTATGAATATTGTTAATCGCATCAGTTTTGTTGTATTATATATATTTACAATCAATAAGTTATATCAATTAGTAGCTTATTTCTTAAATGCAAAATTTGTTGCTCACCTGAAGGAGCCCTGCATGTTGCTCTGGCCCTCGGAGCCCGGGGTTCCGGTCTTCTGGGCGGCTATTCCGTTGCTGGTTTCAAAGTTGTAATAGAAGTTTCCGTCTCCGGAGTCACTTCGCTCGTCCAACACGATCACAGCGTCTTTTTCTGATTGCTGAGGAGCGGCAGCGGCCACGACCACCAGGCTGATCAGGAGTGTCTAAGTGTAGGAAGAGGCGGTCATGAGTGCGGAGGCTGAGTCAGTGATAGAAAGGAAACTGCTGATGAGTGTTGAGGCTGAATGAGTCAAAGAAAAGTGTTACTTCTTTGTTGAAAGTTTCTAGTACTAGGCAACAAAGTCCTCTCTTCTTGGTGCTCTAATTAAACGGATTTCGACGACACTTCTGATAATTAGCATTGAACATAACGAGTTGTTCACCAAGAAGATTCAAAACTCAATTATACTATAAAGTGTGCTTCAAAGCAGACTCATCACGGGAACTCTGAGACATTATACTGCTATAGTCATTCCAGATATTTTGCTGCTGAGACAATTTAAATACCCTGAACTTGCCGGATGAGTATAGTCATCGAGTAAGATTTAGTTGCAGTAATACTTGCATGACCTTTTAAATGCTAAGTTCAAATAAACTAAAATCTAAGAATAAATTAGCATGATTGTATAATATATGCAGCGAGTTCAATGCTCTCTACTGCTCTGTCTGAGCCAGTACTCACAAGCTTCATGTTGTCGGTGTGAGGACCAGCTGAGGATACCTCCCAGCTGCCCGGGACGAGCTATATATACCGCCACCAGTGACTGAACACAAGGGCGAGAGGGCGGGAAACTCGACCTCACCTCTTCACGCTTCGAACCGGTTTTTTTTTTTAACATATTTCCTCTGTCACACAACTGGACAAGAGACAGAGGGCCAGCCAATTGCTTTTCATTCTCTGAAATGGAGGAGCTGTGCTATAAAAAAAAAACTAATTCTTTCCGTCAAATTAATGCTAGTAGTCTGCACATAAACATTTAAGGTACTGTTTTATTCCAAATTATTCTGCTGTAGAATAGTGGCAAACTATGAATAAGTGATCACTGACGATTCATGCATCGTTCGTAAAAGTTCAATGATGTATATAAATCAATATTAATTATAAGAATAAGAAGAGAAAACTCACATTAACAATTTTGAAAATATCAGAGACCTAACAATCTACTTGTAGAAGACGAATTTGAGTTTAAACAGCGCAACAGAAATGTTATAATTCAGTAATATCAAACAGAAGTCAGTAAAACCGGTGTATGTTAATAGGGGTAAGTTAAAAGGATTAAAATCGGCAGTGATCACTTATTGTGGAAGATGTAACTTCCCTTTGGGACGATCCTGAGTGGTGAAGACATATCCATGTGATCACAAATGTATTGATTACCTCACAGTTACAAGGACTAGATGCGATTTAACCTTGTTGTACCCAGTGCCTTCATTAACCTACTTACATTTGAGTACTTTGTCGTATCTGGCCTTGAAGTTGTGAATGGAGGTACCTTGATAATCATAATTCGTTTTTTCAGGGACAATAGGCAGTGTATATATATATATATATAATTACTTTAGGCTTATATCGAGGTCTCCACAAACCAGAACTATTGACCTTTCCCAGGAGTTGGCCCGACAACAATTTCCTTAGCTTCCTGTACATATTTACTGCAAGGTGAACAGGAGAAATTAGGAGAAAGGAAGCGTGCCCAACCATTTGTTCCCTGAGGGTATCGAACCTGGGATCCCCGACTGCGTGTTAAAAACAAAGCCAACTGTTCTACCACGACTTCTTTCAGTACATTCCACTTGTAGACCATTAGCAAATAATTCGAGAATTTCCTTACATTTCTTCACCTTAGTTGCTTCTCTAGCCTCTCTACGTCCTCGTGTCTATTCTCTCCCAAATAATAAAAAGTCTCTCCTTTTCTGCCTTGTCTGTTCCTATACTGTGTTATTTATGATCATATTCCTTCTGTTGCCTAGCTTAGGCCCCACTTAATTCAATCATTTGTCTTATTTTAAAGCTCTGCACTTTTTCAAGTTTATTTCGTAAATGGAATGTCGATACTACGTATTCTAATATTGGCCTCAAATATACTGCATAGATTGCCTGGAGAGACTCGTTATTAGCGTTTTTAAAAAGTGTTCTAACGTTTACTAGCTTCCCATATACTGCTGATATTTCACCAGTTTATATATGCCTCTGGAGTAGATTTATTCTGGTCTGTATCAGTTTTTTTCATATTTATTACCTTACAATTGTCGGGGTTGAACTCTAACAGCTATTTGTCAGTCCACTGTATGACTCTGGCAAGGTCTTCCTTGCCAGAGTCATGATTACTTCCAATATGATTACTCGAAAACACAAATGAAAATTTTGCTCTAAGTAAATAATTACCAAAATGTTAAAAAAAAATTATGTGAATCTGAAAGCTTATAGTACCACATGAAGATTTTCTGCTTGCATATGACTCTCTTTCAGGACCGTAGAGAGTCATGACTATAATATCACTTCTTGGCTTTCCGTCATGCAGGTTTATGTTAATGGAAAAGCTGGAGGTCTTAACCTCCACCTTCCTTATTGAGACTACTCAATAGCAACTGTAGATCTGTAAATCTACAATAGAGATGCAACTGTAGAAGTTGTTGCAGCTCCAACACACCAAATTGGGTGTTGTTGTTGTTCTAGCTCCTTCACACCAAGGTGGGTGTTGTTGTTGTTGTTGCACCTCCAACACACCAAGGTAGGAGTTGTTGTTGTTGTTGCACCTCCAACACACCAAGGTAGGAGTTGTTGTTGTTGTTGTTGTTGTTGTTGTTGCACCTCCAACACACCAAGGTAGGAGTTGTTGTTGTTGTTGCACCTCCAACACACCAAGGTAGGAGTTGTTGTTGTTGTTGTTGTTGTTGTTGTTGTTGCACCTCCAACACACCAAGGTAGGAGTTGTTGTTGTTGTTGCACCTCCAACACACCAAGGTAGGAGTTGTTGTTGTTGTTGCACCTCCAACACACCAAGGTAGGAGTTGTTGTTGTTGTTGTTGCACCTCCAACACACCAAGGTAGGAGTTGTTGTTGTTGTTGTTGCACCTCCAACACACCAAGGTAGGAGTTGTTGTTGTTGTTGTTGTTGCACCTCCAACACACCAAGGTAGGAGTTGTTGTTGTTGTTGCACCTCCAACACACCAAGGTAGGAGTTGTTGTTGTTGTTGCACCTCCAACACACCAAGGTAGGAGTTGTTGTTGTTGTTGTTGTTGTTGTTGCACCTCCAACACACCAACGTGGGTGTTGTTGTTGTTGTTGTTGCAGCTCCTACACACCAAGGTGGGTGTTGTTGTTGACAGTGTTGCAGCTCCTACACACTAACGTGGGTGTTGTTGTTGACAGTGTTGCACCTCCAACACACCAACGTGGGTGTTGTTGTTGTTGTTGTTGTTGCAGCTCCTACACACCAAGGTGGGTGTTGTTGTTGTTGTTGTTGCAGCTCCTACACACCAACGTGGGTGTTGTTGTTGACAGTGTTGCAGCTCCTACACACCAACGTGGGTGTTGTTGTTGACAGTGTTGCAGCTCCTACACACCAACGTGGGTGTTGTTGTTGACAGTGTTGCAGCTCCTATACACCAAGGTGGGTGTTGTTGTTGACAGTGTTGCAGCTCCTACACACCAAGGTGGGTGTTGTTGTTGACAGTGTTGCAGCTCCTACACACCAACGTGGGTGTTGTTGTTGACAGTGTTGCAGCTCCTACACACCAACGTGGGTGTTGTTGTTGACAGTGTTGCAGCTCCTACACACCAACGTGGGTGTTGTTGTTGACAGTGTTGCAGCTCCTACACACCAACGTGGGTGTTGTTGTTGACAGTGTTGCAGCTCCTACACACCAACGTGGGTGTTGTTGTTGACAGTGTTGCAGCTCCTACACACCAACGTGGGTGTTGTTGTTGACAGTGTTGCAGCTCCTATACACCAAGGTGGGTGTTGTTGTTGACAGTGTTGCAGCTCCTACACACCAAGGTGGGTGTTGTTGTTGACAGTGTTGCAGCTCCTACACACCAACGTGGGTGTTGTTGTTGACAGTGTTGCAGCTCCTACACACCAAGGTGGGTGTTGTTGTTGACAGTGTTGCAGCTCCTACACACCAACGTGGGTTGATATGTAATGAAAACTTTTTGCTGTGTTAAATGTGAGTTTTGCAGTAATTACTGTTGTCAGTGTGTAAGTCGATACATTACCTTCTTTTTTAATCTCAATGTTTGTACTGCTTATTTGTATATACATTCTTTAGATGGTTTATATGTTTTCAATGAGTAATATTTTGTGTGATTTGACTGATCATGTATGTAAGGACATTTACTAGTGCCTTGATTACTATATCATTTAGCGAGCAAGTTTGTTTTTTGTTTGAAAAGACGATGATGGTATCAATGGTCTCCGCAGCTCCTGAATGCTGGCGATCTGTAAACAAGTGATAACAGAAAATGGGAAGGGGAGAAGAATATCGCACCAGTGCTGCCATCTGTTGGTGGCCGACTCTCTGGATAGGATATATTTCAACACTCTCCCTCCAACATAAGGGGCATCATAACTAGCCGACCTCTCGCGGTGTTCAGGAGAGAACTTGATAAACACCTTCGAAGGATACCTGATCAACCGGCCTGTGATTCATTCATCAGGCTGCAATCAGATGCGTCTAACAGCCTGGTTGACCAGACCATCAACCAGGGGCCAGGTGTCAGATTCACTCGGCAGTTACGAACGTGTACATCTTTCCACAATCTTTGACGGCTTTGGTTACATTTATTAAACAGTTTACAAACATGAAAACCACCCAATCAACTGTTGTTATTGTTATAAACAGCTTCCTGGTGCTTCGGAGTTCATTAACTGTTTAATAATTGTAAACAAAACCCCCAAAGATCGAGAAAAGATGTACAGGTTTGTAAGTGCTTGCGTAACTGCTTCGTGAATCTGGCCCCTGGAGACTAGGTCAGAGACCTGGGGATGAGGACGTCGATCCTCGGAACCAACGCAAGGTAACCGCAAGGTAAGGGCGGGTGTTCGTTAGTACGTATATCTACTACCTTGAAGTTGTTAGCGATAAAAACGAGAATTCAAGTTATCAGGTTGAAAAATTCAAGCTATCTTCTTCCATGAAAAACAAGAAAAACACTGATTATAATACAATTACCGCTATTTAATTTAAAGGTCTATAATATTTACCAAGTAAGTATTACTTTAATATATATAAAGTAAACTGACTTTCGTATGTATGATATCATGCAACATCCCTGCAAATACACAACGTAACGGTCCCTTTGATTCCCTTGATACAACTTGTAATAAAGTTGTTACATCTTAGTATAACGTTTTTATGACGTATTTGGACGTTGTTACAGCTTGCTATATTAGTTGTTACAATTGTTTGGTGTTAAAGCTCGTTCGAACGTTGTAGCAACGTTGTAGCAATGTCGTAGTTTCGTTGTGTGTGTTTGGCGGATATTATTTCCCAATAAACGCCCAACCCGTTCTCACGCCAGGCTGTTTAAAGCAGCGGCCGTCCTCTCCAGACGCATTCAAAAATTTTAACATACTGTGTATTAAAAATTGGTTTGTTCTCATATATAAATTAATATATTAATACATACAAATTTTATGTATAGTTTGGCGTAGGTTAGGTTAGGTTACGTGTTTAGGTTCTGTTGGTAATTATTTTTATTTATAAGTTCGTGGGTTGTTGTTGTTGTTGTTGTTGAGTTAGGGGCGACGACGATCGTGGGATCGGATGCGCCCCGGCGTACCCTTGAAGGGTGAATCGCAAAGCCAGGAAAGGCGAAATGCCAAGCCAAAACGCGAAACGAGTGACGCCAAGCACTAGAAACAAATATGCCACACGGCAAAGCTACGCACAAAGGGAGAGGCAGAAGCACATAATAGAACAGGGCAAACAAACAGCCAGAAGGGCACACAGCATGTCAGAGCAAATGCACAGGAAATCAGAGCACAAACTTGCCCGGGAACTTGGCCCGCCGGAACCTTACATTAAACGCCTCCCAGAGCACCCATTGCCAAGGGTCTCGTCCATCCACCGGGGACGCCATAATATCCGGGCACCAGGCACCAGCACCGGCAGGCACATGGACCTCCGCCACCACGAACCGCGGAGACATCGACGCATCCGTATCCACACTGTCAACATCCGAAGCTCCACAGTCACTGAAGTCACCAACGTCGGCCCAGGAAGAAGACGAACGCCGGGAACGTTTGGGCACCGGCCGGATATCGTCAGAGCCGGTAAGTGACCCAAAAACACGGGTACCACGAGCCGAAGGAACCGACGCCAGGACGGCAGCAACCTCAACCACAGGGGGAACCGGGCCACACACAGCAGGAGGCTCCGCAGCCACCCCAGCACCAAGCACATCCGGGACCCGAGTCACGGACACAGGGCCAGGCGCACCATCAGAAGACAAGGGAGAAGACAGCGACGTCACACAGGAAGCTCCAGGAAGGCCCACGGGAGCAGCTGGGACAGCGACAGGATCAGGCAGACCAACCGACGGTACCTCAAGAACCGGAGGAGGGACGGCAACAACCGGAGGAACGGCAGGCGCCGCCGGGGAAGCTGCAGCAGCGAACGGGACGCACACCTCCTCATCAACATCACCAGAGACTGCCTCCAGAGGGAGCGGCGGGAAATCCTCGTCGCGGAACAAGTTGACAGGAGCAGCAGGGGCCTCAGAGCACCCGGCAGCCTGATGTCCCAACAGGCCACACCAGAAACAGGTACGAGGCTGACGGGCATAATACACCCGGACGTAGTACCCCATAAGCCGGACAGAAGAAGGTATATCCGACCGCAGGCGCATCCCCAACGTGCGAATGTTTGTACGCCTCCCAGCATATCGCCCCGAGAAGAGCGTATTCACCCGCACACTGACAACAGTACCAAACCCCCCGAAGTAACGCCGGAGGAGGTCATCAGGGAATTCCAGGGGCGCACCATGGATACTGACATAAGTCAGGGCACCACTGCGGTCCGAAATCGCCACAGAGCCGGCATCGTCTAGCAACGGCAACGTACGCCCCCCGTACCGACGGAGGAAGTCCCGGTACTCGTCCTTCCCCACGAACTTAATAACAACCCGATGGGCCGTAACTAGCTCCACACCGTAAAAACAAAACTGGTAGGGCAGGGACGCCCACACCACCTAGCGACCAAAATAGCAAACAACTCCCTAAGTTCGTGGGTGAGGCTTTTATAGAATTGTGGTTCGAACAGATGACGTGAGCGAAGCACTTGTTCCAGAAGTGTTCGGACGTCAACAGTTGTGAGTCGTGTGTTACAGCCCGTTCTCCAAACAAAGATCCAAAAGTGATTCCATCCACCCGCCAAACCCCCTGTTTATGAATGAAAAGCGGTTTACACACAACCCGTCCTCGACTCAAGTCCATTACATTCAGCGGTCGCCCCCACAGACGCATTCATAAATTTTAACATGCTGTTCATTCAAAACAAGAATTTTCTCAAATATAAATTAATATTATAATATATTAGCATATTGTGCATATATAGGCATAGGTTAGGTGTTTAGGTTAGGTTGGCGATTATTTGCATTTGTAGTACGTGGGTGAAGCATTTACAGCGTTGTGGTTCGAACAAAACTCGCCAGTGAAGCACTTGTTCCGGAAGTGTTCGAACGAAATCAGTTGCGAGTCGTGTGTAAACCGCTTTTCATTCATAAACTGGGGGTTTGGCGGGTGCATGGAATCACTTTTGGATCTTTGTTTGGAGGACGGGCTGTTACACACGACTTACAACTGTTGACGTTCGAACATATCCGGAACAATTGCTTCACTGACGAATTTTGTTCGAATCACAACGCTATAAATGCTTCACCCACGTACTACAAATACAAATAATCGCCAACAGAACCTAAACACCTAACCTAACCTATCCTATGCCTATATATGCACAATATGCTAATATATTATAATATTAATTTATACTTGAGAAAATTCCCGTTTTGAATGAACAGCATGTTAAAATTTATGATTGCGTCTGTGGGGTCGACCGCTGGATGTAATGGACTTGAGTCGAGGACGGGTTGTGTGTTAACCGCTTTTCTTTCATAAACAAGGGGGTTTGGCGGCTGGATTGAAGAGCTTGGTTCTTTCTATGCGAGAACGGGTTGCTAAACGCCATAATCATCATCAAGAACCAAGAGTCGGGGCCAGATTCACGAAGCAGTTACGCAAGCACTTACGAACCTGTACATTTTTTCTCTATCTTTGGCGGCTTTGTTTACAATTACTAAAGAGTTAATGAGCTCCGAAGCACCAGGTGGCTATTTATAACAATAACACAGCCCCTCCTCCAAACAAAGACCCAAAAGTGATTCCATACACCGCCAAACCTCCCTGTTTGTGAATGAAAAGCGGTTTACACACAACACGTCCCCGACTGAAGTCCGCTACATTGAGCGGTCGACCCCACAGTACGCATTCATAAATTTTTACATACTGTTCATTCAAAACGGGAATTTTCTCAAATATAAATTAATATTATAATATATTAGCATATTGTCCATATATAGGGATAGGATAGGTTAGGTGTTTAGGTTCTGTTGGCGATTATTTGTATTTGTAGTACGTGGGTGAAGCATTTACAGTGTTGTGGTTCGAACAAAATTCGTCAGTGAAGCACTTGTTCCGGAAGTGTTCGAATGTCATCAGTTGTGAGTCGTGTGTAAACCGTTTTTCATTCATAAACAGTGGGTTTAGCGGGTGCATGGAATCACTTTTGGGTCTTTGTTTGGAGGACGGGCTGTTACACACGACTCATAACTGATTTCGTTCGAACGCTTCCAGAACAAGTGCTCTGGAAGCGAACACTGACGAAATTTTGTTCGAATCACAACGCTGTAAATGCTTCACCCGCCCAGACAAAATGCGTTATAAACCTTGAAGGTCTACTCTAGTTTTGATCTTTAAGACTAAAGTACACTTGCTGGTTGGTCAGTTATCTAGTGTACCTTAATAGTCTTCACGAGGTCTGCAGGCCTCAAGACCAACACCAGACCAAAAGCAGAGTGTGGAGAGACGTAAAGGGCACACATACCTGTCATCAGAAGCACTGTGGGGGAATTCCATCCTGTTTTCGTCATTTCATTGATCCGGGTAGCTGGGATGCAACCAAACCCGGGTAGCTGGGATGCATCTGAATCCAGATCCTTGGGTCGTACCCGGTCCATGGGTCGTCGTCGCCCTAAAAGCAACAACAAAGGACTCATCCCATGCCATCGGAACCTTAATTTTGGGGTGCCGAGAGGCAGAGATATTTCATGGATCCGAAGGCTTGTCTCTGTCAACAGAATTTCCTTGTTTTCGGGATGTTTTCATGCACGTTTATGGCTAGATCTGCGACGATGTTGCAAAATGGTTATCAACTGCTACCCGGAGTCTGGGCATGCATTTAGGGAGCCGGTCGGCCGAGCGGACAGCACACTGGACTTGTGATCCTGTGGTCCTGGGTTCGATCCCAGGCGCCGGCGAGAAACAATGGGCAGAGTTTCTTTCACCCTATGCCCCTGTTACCTAGCAGTAAAATAGGTACCTGGGGGTTAGTCAGCTGTCACGGGCTGCTTCCTGGGGGTGGAGGCCTGGTCGAGGACCGGGCTCCGGGGACACTAAAAAGCCCCGAAATCATCTCAAGATAACCTCAAGATGCTCATAGCTATCCGGCTGTGCACAAGCACACCAGCTTGGGCACAGATGCGACGTGCAGCATGTGCACAGGTACAGAGTGCATCTTGTGCACAAGTGAACAGTTTGACAGTTGACCCCAGGATTATTAAACTTTCCTGTATTCTCAGCGGATAACGCTAGTGCAAGAGAGGACTAGTGGGTGTAGAGGAGGGGCAGGAAGGTGTAGAGAAGGGTAGCAGGTTGTAGGAGAGCACAGGAAGGAATAGGAGAGGACAGGAGGAAGTAGGGACGAGCAGGATGACGTCTTATTAGATTCCAATTAAATTCCAACAAATGTCAAGTAAACCATGCGGGGTACTCAAGAGATAGTAGTGCAAACATAACATTTATTATACACGTGTGATAACACTGGAATATGTGGAGGGTCCGGCGTGCTGGAGGACACCAACAGCGCAGCGGTCAGTAACAGCGAGATCGAGGATTAGATCAACTTCGTTCTTATTTGTTGAATTAGAACGTTTGACTTTAGGGCCTGCTCCGGCGAACGTCGAACGTGGGCTGATTAACCTTGGGTTTGTAGCCGTTCTCGTCGGCGATGTAGATAATCTCTGTGATGGTTCCATCGGGGTGAGTGAACCTGGGGAAAGAATCTTGTTTATTACTAGAAATGTTAATAATATAATAATATTGCCAAAAACAGATTTTGATAAGTGCTCTTAACAAATGAGAAGTGATAATCACCTGAAGGAGCCTTCCATGTTACTCTGGCCCTCGACGCCCGGGGTTCCAGTCTTCTGGGCGGAGATTCCGTTGCTGGTTTCATATTTGTAAGAAAAGCGTCCATCTCCAAGGTTAGTTCTTTCGTCCACCAGAGTGTAGGCGTCTTTCTCTGGGGCGGCGGCGGCCACAGCGACCAGGCAGAGGATGAGTGCCTGAGGGAGAGAGAGATGGTACACTGGTGCATGCTGAAGTGAAGACAACATGGAACCTGATGATTGCTGAGACTGCAACCCATCCTCCAAATGGAACGTCACATTTTGATGTATACTTTACCTAAGGCCAAAAATTGTCGTACTAGAAAGGGTAGCGGCTCACGAAATTGACATCTGTCTCGTTTTCAGTACTGTTTTCTTTTTTTAGGTCCTCTGGTAGGTTTAGATAAGGATACTTTAGTACTACAGTTTCTTGACTTTGGGAAATCTTAGGACAGGCTGAAGACTCAGTGTGAGAATTAAAGCTGAACCCTTAAACTCTTATCATATATATAATTCAATAAATATTACAAAATTGGCGACACATTTTCGTCATGCTGTTAATACTAGTAGTGAATAATTAACATAACAGTATATGACTTCAATACTGACAGTTTAAAATAGGTTTACCGTACTCCAATTTTTGAGCAAACGCTTTGGAGATCTGAAGAATGGAAGCAATCTCTCAGATCCTTCCAATTTTACCGTCAATGAATTCAGGACATTAAACACAGAGTTGTCTAAGGAACCCAAATGAGTACATTCACCATTCAGTACTGGTCAGAAGAAAATTGTGCATACAGCCAGTTGTTTATTGATTTTTCTACATGCTTTTATACACTGACCTTAGACGTAACGAATCGTCTAAGTTGTGGTCTGAATCACAGTGTTCGGGGACACTACTGAACCATCTCTCTCACTTTAAAGTTTGAATCTCATTTAACCCTTCGTCAAAACAAAGAGCCGGAGGCACCATGATGTGAATGTACAAAATATGGACTATCTCACTCGGTAATGCTCCGTATTTTCTACTTTGTCAGTCTGACTGCTCGAGACAATTGTTCGAAACGTGTTTCACTAACTTTCAGTGACCTGAACTGTGGACACTCCCGAGGCCACCGTAACCAAAACACCTTATCTCAACCTGTCTAGGCTTAAATATGCACTAACTATAAATTTCGCAAAAATAATTACAAACTTAGAAAAACCATATTATATTTCGTCGCATTAAAGTCAGTGTGTGTCGGTAGGCACTGACTTCTTAACGCTGTCAAGAATCAACACATGTTCTGTTATCTAGAGGTGGATGGCTGACTTAAATAACTGAACCGAACTAATAAGCACATTTAACAAAACTTGAGCAAAAGAGCTCACAGTATATGAATATAATCTCGACCCCACTTGAACTCGAGATTGTATATATTATCCTAACCACTTGGGGTGGACGGTAGTGTTGATCTCCCTTCATGCAGATCGGCGTTCAATCCCCGACCATCCAAGTGGTTAGGCACTATTCCTTCCCCCTGTCCTATCCCAAATCCTTATCCTGGCCCCTTCCCAGTGCTATATAGTCGTAACAACTTGGCGATTTCCCCTGATAATTCCCTCCTTCGAGTCCCTAATGTTCAATTACAAGAATAAAACGTTATCCTCCGAGGAGGAGCTGCTCTGTCCTGGCCACACTCACGAGCCTCATGTTGTCGTCTTGAGGATGGTTTGGTGTGCTGTCTGCTAAAGGGTAAAGGCTATATATACCCCCACCTCGGCTGGGACGGCAGACTTGACCCGAGCATCTGGGGAACCTGTTTTAACTTTCATTTCGGTTTTAGTAATTTTACTTGTAGCCTTTTTTTCGCGGGTTATAATCATTAACCAGGTACCAGGGTGAGATGTATAAATGATTGTCTATGTATTTTTATACTTCAGTCATGATAGAATGCTGAGTTTGTCTCCTCTAGTAGTGGGCTGGGGTGAGAGGGGCCCACCCGTGGACACAGGTAGTAGGGCCCACCCATGGTCAAAGTTTATGGGACCCACCTATGGGCGGGAGTGAGGGGGATCACCTTGGATTGGAGTGAGAGGACATACCTATAGTCTGGGGTGACTGAGTCCCCCAAGAGAAGAGTGTGGGGAAGGAAAGCCCCAATTTTGTGAGATTACGGACTTACATATCACTTACCGTGAATAACGTAACCGCTGTCATAATACCCATTTTTATCTTTTATATATATATTATACCAAGAGGTAGGAATATAGGAAAGGATGAGGATTACGGAATAAAGGTAAGGGGGGGGGGGGAAACGTGCCTAAACTACACGTAGCCACTACCAGTGTATTGAGGGCCCACGTGGATGGATCTGAACATCCACGTGGCTGGTTCATATGTTTTAACCGATCACTCACATCCGGATCAACATATAGGGACAAGATGTATCTTATAGCGTAAAGGACATTAAGGGGGTACTTATGAAATGGAGATTCGCCAGGTGACAAAAATGTGCCTTGTTTGTATTGGTGAAGAATGATCCTTTCCCTCCAAGGTTAAACTAATTACCTTTCCTGGGAAGCAACCCCCAGAACAGTTGCCTAAGTTGAGCAATCCACAAACTAGAAAATGAAGGAAGACGACGTTTCGGTCTTATCCTGGACCATTCTCAAGTCGAATGGTCCAGGACAGACCGAAACATCGTCGTCCTCTCATTTTCTAGTGTGTGGATTGGTCAACATACTTCAGCCACGTTATTGTGACTCATCACTTGCACAACAGTTGCCTAACTCTCCGGCAACTACAACTGGGTGAACAGTCGCAATCAGTGAAAGGAAACATGCCCAAAGCGTTTCTGTCTCGACCGGGAATCGATCACGGGATCCCCCTAGTGAGAGGCGAGAGCGAAGCCAACTGTGCGTTAACTCTGTCAATAAAGATGTTAATTAAGATATTAAATGCTTTCCGTCTTCTGTTTACGGTATCTACCGGAGTAACGCTTGACAACGGTCACATCATGGACACAAATATCCACCAGAGTAACGCTTGACAACGGCCACATCTTGGACACATCATACGCATTACCATTAGAAATGTAAAATAAATTATCAATTATAATCATATGCTGAGAACTGATGTATACGGTAAAGCTTATAAGAATTTGCCAAAGACAATTACAAAGCTCTTACTCGTTTGTACTCTATTGTACTGCTTCCTTCCATGTGTACTTATGCTCTGCCTTGTTCTCCCATGTAACCAGCGTATTTGTATGTGCTCTAATGTAACGTCAGTATTCTCCTGTGTACTATTCTTCAATGTGCTCCTGCACACTCCACTATATTCCAATGTACTTAGCCTACTTCCGTGTACTTCCTGAGCATTCATATTGTTGGATGACTTCATTTCACTCTTATCTACGTGTTGAACGAATATGTTAGAGAAACGAGTAAGTCTCGGTATCGAGACAACGAGTAAGATCGTTGATGGAGTGATGTTCTTCAGAATGGGACATCCAGCGTGAGGCTCCAGATTGCTGAGCACCTTGTGTTACAGGCGCCAACTTTTACATGTCCACATAGTTGAGCCAGCTAGAAAGCCTTGACAACATTGCCATACGCATATTGGCAATGTTGCATATGTCAGGCAACATCTCTTTGTTGCTGAAGACTGGTGATCTTACCAGGCTCACCAGAGCGGGTCTAGACTAGAGATCAACTTCCTTGAACAGTCCTCCACCTTATCTAGCATGCTGATAAAAGACGGGGGGAGGAGGAAGGGAGAATGACAGGCAATACTGGAGATTTACGTATACTCAAGATGGGCGCGAACTTGTGCACAATATATAAGGTTTTGCAACCCCTGCTGTCAAGAAGGTGTGTGGTTCTCATACCGTCTTATAGCAAAAAAGCTGTAACCGTTTTGGATGCGTTGCTGGTCAGGTTGAACAGGTGAATTACCATGATCATTGGAGAGTCAAATTTAGTTCTCAGAGTGTCAAGATCATCACAGAATGCTCGGCTTTTGCCATTCATTTGTATGCAATATTACGTTATCTTGTTATCATCATTACTTGTATTTTCTCAACAACAAATGTGACCTATCATGGCTTTCCCAAGAAAATATTGCTGCAAGTTTGTGATTAATAACCATTGTTGCAGAAGATGTGCTGCAACATCATTGTCCATGTGCAAAGGTTAAAGTATAGTCATCAGCATATCTCTGAGCTTTAATAATGAGGTGTAGTAGATTGTCGAAGTGCACAAAACCTGAAATACACTCATTTGGTATCAGCGTACCACAGGGTAGTGTGGTTGGCCCTTTGTTGAGGTTTTGATTTATTTATTATGCCCCCCATACCCAACACCCACGGGACTGGTATGGGGTGCATATTAAATAAATAAATCAAAACTTCAACAAAGGGCAAGCACACTACCCAGTGGTATGCTGGCACCAAGTGAGTGTATTTCTGATTCTGCTTCATTGAGGAATATTCTAAAGTCCATTGACGGAGGTTGTCCTATTTTAGCTGTAAAATGGAGCCTGAGATATCTAATAATTGAAGCTTTGCTAATAATCCAGAGTGCCAGACTCTATCAAAGGAATTTGGAATATCCACCACAACACAGCTGATCTTGGATTCATCCAGTGATTGATGCCACTTAGTGGAGAGATTTAGCAGGAGATCAGCAGCAGAATGTACTTTTCTAAGACCCCAATGTCGGCCACAATGATCAGTGAGGGTACCAAAATAATCTCATTTGCTGAGAGATTAATGTCTCGTTTTACCACTTCAAATTTTGACACAGTGCTTGGATCAGGCTGTGAAAGCTGTCGTTCAAGATCAGGAAACTTGTATCATTGGCAGACAAAATAGTTTGCCAGTAGGTCATCCCTTTCATAATTGCAGGTTTTGTAAAAGACCTGTCTTCCGAGTTCAGTGGTGGGAATGTGCCTTCAGATGAATATTTCTGTGTTTCTGTAACCAGAGACCAGCATGCTTGGGATGCAAATCTTCCAAACGCAAGTTTTTTTCTTGTTTCTGTTTCTCAATTGGTAATAGCCCACTTTTGAACCTCTGTCATTTACAAGATTGTCTGTGTACTCACCTAGTTGGGCTTGCGGGGGTTGAGCTTTGGCTCTTTGGTCCCGCCTCTCATCTGTCATTGAACTGGTGTACAGATTTTGGAGCCTATTGGGCTCTATCAAATCTACATTTAAATCTGTATGGAGTCTGCCTCCACCACATCACTGCCTATTCCATTTGTTAACTACTCTGATACTAAAAAAATTATTTTTAATGTCTCTGTGGCTCATTTTGGTACTAAGTTTCCACCTGTGTTCCCTTGATCGTGTTCTACTCACGCTAAATAGTTTGTCTTTGTCTACCCTAACAATTCCTCTGAAAATTTTTCAGGTAGTGAATATGGTTCCCCTTACTCTTCTGTCTTTCTGGGACGTGAGGTTTAGTTCCTGTAGCCTTTCCTCGTAGCTCATATCTCTCCGTTTTGGGACAAGTCTGGTGGCATACCTGGTGTAGTCTGGGGGCATATGTATGTTCCTCTTGTTGACCAAAGGTTTCCATTTATATCTAGGTCTTTCGTTTTGGTCTCGGCTGCCACCCGGAATCAATAAAAAGTTCATGGCTAATTAGAAAGTTTGGTCAAATGCTGCCGAAGAAAATAATTATGCTGGAGAAACAATTTGCAACTGTGAAAAGCGTTTTCTTACCTGTTTCACGTCACCCTGGAACAAGGCGTTCTATTCAGTTGATCCTAGCTCCTCAATCTGTTCGGAGAGTCAGTGTCGTAAAGACTGCCTGGTGGACTGATGACCCAACATATTCCGGGGGTCCATAAAGAACCACGCTTGTAGGCAGTTCCCTTACGACACCATCAAGGGTAAGAACCTAAAACATGGGCGGGGAAGCTCACGCGAAAGGGTGGGTGCGTTTGCCAACACAGTAATAAAGTCACTGATGTTAGTAGATATATTGCTAATAGATTGACTTTTCATATTTTAATGGTAGAAACGGCAGCGGTGAATGGTGGCTGGCCTCGTTGGTGTTCAACCTGTCCTCTTGCAAAGAACGTCGCATTTTGATCGTATGCGTTACAAAAGGCCACAAATTGTCGTACTCGGAGATGGAAGTGGCTCGCAAAAGTGACGTTCTCTCCCGTATTCTGTTTTGAGTTCTCTGGTAGGTTAGGAGAAGACACTTTAATTCGACCGTTTTTTTGACGTTGGGAAACCTTTGGAAGACGAGCTGGGCTGTTAGATTAGTGGTGTGAAAATTTGCTGTGCTGGGTAATGCATAAAACCATCTACAGAGCTTGGATATGTGTAACAAGGTTGTTGACGTGTGAGTTTGTTTACCAGATCTAAATGTTTCTTAATACTAGTCCGACTTTAAGTCTATAAAATTTGTTCCTCTCTGAAAGCTTTTATTTTTTTTTGGGGGGGGGGGGTTGGAAGGGTTCAACAGGTGTCCTGGTTCCCTCTCCGGTGAATAGTGCAGTTTTCAGCAGTATTATCCGTTCTAATGTAATTAGAACAGTTGAGCCCCGTATTAAGTACTTTGCTGATGTTTTTATATTACAAACGTTGCTGAGGTTGGTAATGTACCACTTATGTTGGATGATGATTAAACAGGTAAGTGTGTGGGGGCTATGAATGCTGGTTAGTGACCACACCTGCGTTCACGTCTTTTATTAGTTATCTTAGGGAAACATCAGTTTTTATTTGGTTCTTACACAGATGCTGTGTGGAGTAGATGTTGTATTTGGGTTATGATCTTCATGTATGACCTCGGGGTTGTGTGACAGCAGTGTTGTGAGCGTCACAGGTTTATGAAAGTTCACCAGAGGTATTTCCTGAGCTGGAGTTGTGTTTCTTAGTTCCAAGTAGTGTTTTTAGATGTTCAGATTCACACCAATCTTTAGTTTTATGTCGAAAGTGGGTTTTGATTATCTCTCAATAATTTGGTTAAGATCATGCAGTCCAGGAGATAGCCTGTTAGTCTGTGGAGTCAGCCACTAGCCTAAGTTCATTCAGGTCCTGCTGTATTTCTGAGTCACTCAGTGCTATATAATCACGGGAATAAAACAATTTCTTCAGCGACGTGTAATTTCACTTCGGTACAGCAAAAGTCCGCATCTGTTCTTGCACGATGTATGGCAGACGTTAGAACATTTTTCACTGGATATATTTTGTATCTTGTGTGGCATAATTACAAAATATAGCTCAAATAATCTGAACCATATCCTGAGATAGATTTTTCTTCTGAAATTCTAAGATACTTTTGGATCGACGTATGATCTCATGATTATAAGTTGATCTAAAGCTGGTAAGATCTGCTAAGATACTGTGAACATAAGAGCTGCTAGGATACTTAGCAGCTCAGAATATGTTAGAAAAGCACTGTTAAAAAATTAGCAATTAGGAAGCTCCGAGCAACAGTTATCTGTAAACTCTATCAGGAGCTGAGAAAAGTAAGTGTTAAGTAACCACGACACCTCCTGAGAGAGGCCCGAGTGCTGCGGTCATAAGAGACGCGGCTGGTCGGTTCTGGGGGCAAGGGGTCGGGCAGGGAACTGTGGAGATCCACAGTCGACTCAGAAGTTGTTCACCCAAATATTCTTTCAAGCCACGAGGGACCAGTGTAAGAGAATGGGAAGGTCACGGAGGAGAAAACGGAAGAAATAACTCAGCTAGACACAGCAGAGAGAATTTTGACTCAAAGTTTAAGAGATCGCGAGAGAAGTGACAGAGAAGTAATAAAGAAGCTGGAAAGTGAGATCAGATTAAAGAGGAAATAACAAGCACCAAGGAAATGAGTCTAGCGAAGGTAGAGACGGGAAAGAGGGTGTAGGAGAAGGCAGAAAGATGAACAGGAGTGGAGGAAGGGGAAGGAAAAAGTAGGAAAGAATAGTGGCCGGTAGAAAAGGGCAAGAGGGTGTAGTGGAAGCCAAGAGGTTGTAGTATAGGGCAGGAAGATGTAGTGGAGTGCAAGAGGGTACTAGGGAAGAGACAAAGTGTCTTGGTAAGGTCTTGAGTGGGAAGTGAAAAGTAGTTGGGTTCGAGTTTGCAGGGAAGGGCATGGTAATAAATACCAAAAGTAGTCATGTATACATTTGGAATTAACAAGAGACATAAATGTAATCATTACATTTATTGTACACTTGTGACAAGGTTTCATTGTGTCTCGCGTCCGGTGTCCTGGAGGACACCCCGAAGCTGCACCACACAGTACACATTATATTTTTTTTATTATTAAGACTAGAGTTCATAAAGGCTGTCAAATAACGTGCCTAATGAAACTGCAAGCAAGAGCTGTTATCCTAACTCGGCTCAGTTGAAACCTGGTCCTAGAGGCTCTTCTATTTTATGAGCCTGTTATATGCATCAGTAGGAATAGGATTAATTTATTAACAACAATCCAGCACTTTTTTCTGGACGGTAGAGCAACAGTCTCGCTTCATGCAAGTCGGCGTTTAATCCCCGACCGTCCATGTGATTGGGCACCATTCCTTCCCACCGTCCCATCTCAAATCCTTTTCCTGACCACTTCTAAGTGCTATATAGTCGTAATGGCTTGGGGCTTTCCCTCTGATAATTCCCTCCCACTCATTAACAACATTAGGTGACAATCTTATAAGGAAGAGGATGAGTCTATAGCCAACTGTGTGCCAGACCCTTTATACGTTAATCATTATACGTTAACGGTTGTTGTAAGTTTTCACCTGGCCACGACATGGTCAAAACCATAATCTTGACCAAGTCGTGTCCTGGTTGTCTGGTGCATATGCCTGGGGAACACCTTCCGCATTGGTTCGAATCGTCATCACGACTCCTACGGATTTTCCCATTGATACATGACGTTAGTGTGATACTCGCATTGAATTTTAATATATAATTACAACTTTCATTGCCTGGTATTATTGAGTCCTCGCACTTGGCATCACTTGCTCTAGCACACTGTATAAAAGTTGACTGAGTTGACGAATGACTGAGCTACAGCAACCTTGAGTATTGAATTCGGTTGAGCCTCAATAAGATGACAGCCAAGCCGAGAGTTTTGTAATGTTCATTACAGCAAAGGGTTGTTCGTAGATCTGTGCTTCCAATTACTGACATAATCTTTGAGACAAAACACTTGCTCCTGGGATAATTTCGCCCTATATATTGATCATATATGTTAATATCAACCTTGGAAAATGTTTCACCTTAAAATAGAATCACTTTGTAACTAATATTTCTTGCTGAAAATAAATATTTTATTTCTTCATTAATACCGATCATCCACGTATTTTTAGAAAATATTATTGAGGTAATTAAACTCAATATTTTTAAAACGCATTCCTTAGCGTATGCATCTTATTACAGTACTTTTCTGTGTGAGCGTCAGCACAGTGTTCAGGTGAGTCTCGCAGGATGCTCGTAGCTGGAAAGTGGGGAAGATTTATAACCGCAAATTACCTTTCAATTAAATATCACAAGTTTCACCACAGAGGTATGAATACAGTCATCAAATGATCTCGCAAATTTCATTGCATCTTTGTGGTAAGGTAATTTAGGTATTCAGGACTTTGAATTTTTTATTAACTTTCAGTTCATGCACATCCTTTCCATTCTGTACTATGAAAACGTGTATTTCACCACACAGGTCATTACAACACTTCAGAACAGACTGGTGACTCTTCCACCAATATCTTTAGTGTGATATGGCAGTCCGTAGGGGCTCTATTTTTCTTCCAATAAGTAGTCGAACTGCCTGTGATTAAGGCTTGGTGCTAAAATAAAGTGCACTGAACATCTCCAAAGTATACCTGATCAACCAGGCTGTGATTCATACGTCCGACTGCGAGCAGGTGCGTCCAACAGCCTGGTTCACTAGTCCAGCAAGCAAGAGGCCAGGTCGACGACCGGGCCGCGGAGACGTTGAGCCCCGAAATCATCGCAAGGTGGTAGTAGTAGTAGGTTTCCTGCAGTCACGGGAGACTGTGGAGGTCATCGCAAGGTAACCACTGTCGTTATGACGACATTTTTTACATAATCCTATTTTATCGTTTTACATAACAACACTTCTCTATGAGCAATCAGTTGGAAATTGCGAAATATTCCTGGCGTTTACAGGTAGTAGCAGTTCTTATAATTTAGACGCAGCACCAGTTATTCTACCCATCTGGTTCTCCATTGTAGCCAGACCGAGCTTTTTTGTCCAGTGAACGCTCAATCTGATTAGCATTCCTTTCAAACGCATCAAATATTCATCATATGATGTTTTCTTTGTTGATATAATTTCCACAGGCTCTGCTTCCTGCATACTTTCATCGGGTAAAAAATTTAAAGTCGTGCTGCACGACTCACTTACGTTCATAAATTGGAAGAGAAAATGCAGTAAAGGTTTATTTCCTCTCATCGTGAATGGCTGTTAAGTCTCGTACATATAATGCTATATATGCATTATTCAATTATTTGCCTGTTGTATCAAGTGTCTATAGTGTTGATTCATAAACTTGAAGTCCGTAGGTTAATCCATGAGATATAACATATATCTTTCATATCACTCATTTTTTATGAAAATAAAATTTTATGGAGCTTTTTTTTTTATAAATCACTTTTTTTAGTAACTAACGTTATTCACAAATAATGGTATATGTATAATATACAAAATTTCGGAGACATTCATCATTTGTACAGAACAAAGTAATAAACGATAACATTAGATATTCTAATTATTTGTTAAACGTGACAAAATCTGCAATGCACATTATGACATGTTAATCAGTGCAAATTATTTTAAAATATAATAAGAAATTATTATTTTAAGGTTATCAATAATACATAGCGAGATACAGATTTTTCTGATTTGAAGCTAAATTTTAAAACATAATAGATTAAAATTATTGTTAGTATTAAAATCCTGGTAGATACAATAAATAAAACGATACATAAATTTTGAGAGATGAAACCTACATACGGTTCACTAAACATAACAGTTTTATTAATTTTTTAATTATTAATATTTAAGTATCCTTACTAATTTTAAGTATCCAGTTTTTGTTTCCCAAATATTACAATGATTGTAGAGGAAAATATAACAATAAAGATCATAAGCTGATAAATTATTAATATCATAAAATGAATAATTACTCATCATTATTATTCAATTACACTACACTAATCTGTTTAATGTACTACAGTTTTACTAATTAATTATTAACTACCTCTAAAAATAAGAGGCGTAATTGGCCGACCACTCACGATGTTTAAAGGACAACTTGATTAAGAATTCCACTGGCTGATATGGCTGTGATTAATGACAGACTGCTAGCAGCTGCGTCTAACAGCCTGGTTGGCCAAACCACCAACTAGAAGGCCTGAGATTCGCTCGCTGGCCGCTAGGGGGTCAAGACGTGCTCGCCTGACCTGCCAGTTGTTGCCTGGTGTTGAATGGAGGCGGGTGTGGTTTGTGGTGCGGTGCACCCGCTGGCCGGAGGACCCGGCTGGCGGTATGGTTGTTGGTGGTGTTTCCCGCGTTCGGCGGGTTGACACGGCGTGCTTAGACTTTTCTGGGGCTGTGGACTGGCCGCTGGTGGATATTGCAATCATCGATGGGCTCCGTGCGGACGTTCTTGATTTGCTAGGACTGGAAAAGCTCTCACCTTCTCGGGTGGCGGTGTCCTTCAACTCGAGTCTGCTGTACCGGGAGTTTGTGGCGCGCTGGGATGCCCGTACGGTTACTATCCCTGAATCGGCTGTGTCTGTAGAGGTTTCGGATCCCTGGGGGGCCGTGCAATATGTGAGCATTCATGGTGTGCCGGTGACTTTTCCCGTGGACGAGCTGAAGTCGGTATTTACGCGATACTGTGTGGTGGTGGTTCCCCGCTTCAACACTGAGTGCGGGCCGGCTGCGAGGGATACGTACGGGCACTCGTACGCTCGTTATGCAGGTTACGACACCCATTCCGTCCAGCGCCGTCGTTCAGCTCGGACCGCGTCTCCTCGCCGGACGTGGGCGGAGGAACGTGATGCGATGGGTGGTGTGGCTGTGGACGTCGTGGTGTCTTCCGTGTTGGATGTTGTGCCCCCTGCTGGTGGATCCCCTCAGTGGTCAGTTCCCCTGGTGATAGAGACCTGGTGGTCGTGTTATCCAAGGATGGGCGTCAGGGGCTTCTGCCAATGTTCCGGTTGGTGGGGGCACTGAGGCTCCTGCGGAGAGCTTCTCCGTGGGGCTCGGTGCGGTGGCTGGCGTCGACCGCAGTGCGTGCCCTGGGATCCAGGCTGATGTGCGGCCTGATGTGCAGCATGGTGTGCTTCAGGTGGTGGGGGTGTCCCCCTGGGGTCGCGACGGGTTGAGGGTGTCCTGAGGTTCTCCCGATGGCGCCCTCTGTTGTATGCGCGTCTTTGAATATTCGGGGTTTGAATGCTCTTGGGGTCCAGTTGGGCCTGTTGGATGTTCTGCTGGAGCAGTGTGTGGATGTGGCTCTAATTCAAGAGCATAATGTTCATGATGTTGCAATGTTTAAGTGTGCATTTTCATGGGGTGCTCAACCCGCCGAGGACGCCTTTCGGGAGGACACTTATGTTTTCTCAGAGGGCGTCCTTCTCAGTGCTTCACACGGAGATGGACGAGGATGGGCGAGTGTTATTTGTGAGGGTGGAGTTTTTGGGGGTCGTCATTCCATTCCTATTGGTATATGCCCCCTCAGGGGCGGCGCACCGTCGGGAGCGGGAGGGTTTTTTTAGGGTGGGGCTTCTCCCTTTCTTGTCATGATACGCGGGGTATGATTTTTGGGGGGGATTTTAATTGACGAGTGCGCGGGACTGTTGTAGCGCTCGCCCACAGAATGTCTCGGGTGCGCTGCTGGAGGCAGTGCGTTCCTGCGGTTTCCGGAACGCTGCTGTGCTCTTTGGGGGCGAGTTGTCTTTTACGTTTGCTGCATGTGGGACGCGTTTGCGGCTTGGTAGGGTGTATGTTACTGGCGGGGAGTGTTCTGTGTTTGATTTCCGCACTGTCCTGGTTGCGTTCTCTGACCATAGTTTAGTGGTGGTCCGGGTTGGTGTGGCCAGTCAGGTGCGGGGTGGTGGAAGCTGAATTGTGGGTTGTTGCGTTGTCCGCGGGTCTGTCGTCAGTTTCGGGTTTGGTGGGTCGGGGTTCGGGCCCGGCGGTGTGCGTTTCCGTCTATTTTGGAGTGGTGTAAGGTGCAGTGTTGTTTGTTCATTCGCGTGGTTGCCAAACGTGAGGTTGCTGGGCGATTTGGATTGCTGTGGTTGTTACAGGCGCGGCTGTCGCGGTTGTATGTGTGGTTCAATGCTGGGGTTGATTATTTTGGTGAGATTGCGGAATGTAAGGCACGTATTTGTGGTTTGCGGAGTAAGTGGGCGGAGGGTGCTCGTGTGAGTGAGCGTGTAGACAGGGAACGACTCTCCATTTCGTTTGGGGAAGGTGCGAGCTACGCGGGACTTCTTTTTACAGCACTGACAACAGGATGGGACTATTGTTTCGGACTCCGGTGTTGTGTTGCATTATGTTCAGCAAGAGTTGGCTGCGCTCTATGCAGATGTGGTAGGGGACGCTGCACTTGCAGAGGATTTCTTGGGTAGGTGCGTTCCTGGGTTGTCCATTGCGGATTGTGCTGGTCTAGTGGAGGAGGTTTCCTTGGCAGAGCTTTTCGCGGTGGTCCGGTCGTTTCGTACCGGGAAGGTGCCGGGCTCGAATGGTCTTCCTGTCGAGTTTTATGTCGCCTTTTGGGATGTGTTGGGGGATGTTCTTCTGGAGGTGGTCCGAACTTGTCTTCGGGGGTGCATTCTGCCTATGTCTCAGTGCGTTGGGATTGTGCGACTCCTCCCGAAGCCGGGTGATTTGTGGTTCTTCTCGAACTGGAGGCCCATTACTTTGTTGAATGTGGACTATAAGGTCCTATCCAAGGTCTTAGCTGGTCGGCGTCGCCGTGTTGTGGCGTCTGTTATCTCTATGGAACAGTTTTGTGGTATTCCGGGTCGGTCGTTGTTGCAGTGCAATGCGTTGTTTCATGATGTGCTCCTGTACGTGTCGGGTTCTCACTCGTCGGCGGCGATGCTTTGTCTGGATTGGTCGAAGGCTTTCAACCGTGTGTCGCTCGCTTTTGTTTTTCGTGTGTTAGAGGGGCTTGAGTTTCCGCCTTTGTTTGTTGGGTGCGCATGTTATACGCTCAATGTTGTAGTCGGGTTTGCGTCAATGGGTTTTTGAGTGATTCTTTCCCTGTTCGTCGCTTGATGCTGCAGGGTTGCTTTCTATGCTTCTTTATGTCCTCTTTCAGGAGCCTTTTTTTTCGGGCGGTCAAGGCTTGTCCGATGATCACCCAAGGCGGTCGTCTGGTCTTCGGTTACCCATCTGCGGCTATGCAGATGATTCCGTCCTGTTCGTGGCCTCTGAGGAGTCTGTTGGGGCTGTCCAGGTCATGGTTGAGAGGTTTGAGTTAGCCACTGGGCCCCGGGTCAATCATGCGAAGTCCAGTATTCTGGGTTTCGTTGGGTGGTCCTCTCGACCTGTGTGGATGGGATCATGGTTTCCGGTTGTCTCTTCTATGCATGTTTTGGGGATTACCTGGTTCGCTTCCTATGAGCGGTCTTTGGGATGCGGTTTCTCATATTGTCAGTGTTGCGATTGGGTTGTTGACTGCGCGCCCGTTGACGATTTATCAGCGGGCGCTGCTTGTTAATTGCAAGGTTTTGTCGCGAGTCTGGTTCGTGGCTTGGTGCTTTCCTCTGGGTCCCCGACTGGCTCTGGGGTTGGAACGCCAGATCTATCGGTACATGTGGTGCGGTCGTTACCGCCTGGTTCGTCGCTCGACGTTGGTGTTGGCTGTGCGGGAGGGTGGGGTGGGTATTCCTGATGTGTTTACTAGGGCTCGGGCGTTGTTCTGGGTCTTGTTGTGTCAAGGGTTCATAGTCTTCGTGGTGTAGTGGTAAGACACTCGCCTGGCGTTCCGCGAGCGCTTTGTCATGGGTTTGTATCCCGGCCAGGGAGGATTTACTGGACGCAAACTGTAGCCTCTGTTTAATGCAACAGTAAAATGTGTACTTGGTTGTAACAATGATTCTTCGCGGCGGGGATCGTATACCAGGGACCTGCCCAAACCGCTATGCGTATTAGTGGCTGTACAAGAATGTAACAACTCTTGTATATATCTTAAAAAAAAAAAAAAAAAAAAAAAAAAAAAGGGAGGTTAGGGCTGGGTGGGGGGGCTCAATGCTTTAGGTGTTTTTTATTGCTCAGTTCGGTTTAGTTTTTTTATGGATTTCGGTGTTTGTAGGGAGGTGGCCTTCTGCACTCCTCCTGTTTACTCTTGGGCGGTGGACATTCTTCGGGCTGTCTGCCGTTGTCCAGGTTTCATGTCCTTGTCAGTAAAGGTGGTTTATGGGGTTTTATTTTGTTGTGTTCAGCCGCGGGTGGAGGGTTTGTTCCCGTGTTGGGATTGGGTGGAGGTGTAGGCGGCATTGGGGACTCGATTTCTGGCGCCCCAGCAGCGGGAGTGTTTCGTATGTTGAATCTGTCGTTGTCGACGAATGCACGGTTATTTATGCTGGGTTTGCGTGCCTCTGACGAGTGTGTGCACTGTAGTCTGCCTGAGACTCGGTTACATGTATTTCTATTTTTTTGTATTCTACCTTTGATGGTAGGACCCTTCCACCCTCTGTCATTCTTGCTGGTGCCAGGTGCTCTGTCCAGGAGTATTTTCCTTCTCCTCGGCTTTGTAACAAGTGCTGGAGGTTTGGGCATGGTGCCCTCCGCTGCTCTGGGACTGTCTGTCTCTGTCCTTTGTGTGGGGGTGAAGGTCACTCTAAGTCGGAGTGCACTTCTCCCCAAGCTCGCTGCCTCAACTGTGGTGAGGCCCATCCTACCTTCTCCTGTGCCTGTATCCATTAAAAGCTTGAGGTAGCCGTCCTCAACTTGAAGCACCGGGAGTGTTTATCTTTTCCTGAGGCGAGGCGCCAGGTTCGCCGGCTCCCGCCTTATGCTAACGTCTCTTATGCTCGCATATTGCGCTCTTCCTCTCCTCGTCTTTCCCACCTTCCTCAGACTCGCAACCGTTTTTGAACCTTGGACCCTGATATGCCCACTGCCCCCTCCTCTGTTCCTTTGAGTTCTCTCCCGAGGGGTCCCCCTCCTGGTCCTCTGTCTGGGGTTCCCCTTCTTTCAACCCAGTCGGTCATGTCTCTTGTGTCTTCTTCCTCGTCTCCCTCCGATCCTCCTTCCCATCCTTCTCCATCTATTGACTCTCCCCGCCGCCTGTCGATGCAGGCGGATGTCCATCACTCTCCTAACGGCCGTCGTGTGTGCTCTCGTTCAGCTTCTCCTGTTGAGACGCTGGAATCCGTTGCCCGGTACGTAGTTGCTGGAACACCGGTTTCTTTACGTCAAAAGCGTAAGCCTGGCTCCTCTCCTTCCTCCTCCCCGGCGGGTAAGAAGGCTTCGCTGTCTTCCTCGGCCCCTACTACTGGCGCTTTTGCTCCTTCCCCTCCCATTTCAGTGGTTGTGCCCTCTGTCCCTGCTATGGAGGTTTCTTTGGCCCCTGCTTCGCTCTCGGTTGCTGCCCTTGCTGAGGTGCGCTCCCCTCTTTCTACTCCCCCTCTTCCTGCTGCTGTCCTTGTTTGCTCCTCTCCGTTGTCTCCTCCTCTTCCTCCTCCTCCGTACCCCACCCGCCCACCTCTGGTCTGTTCTCCCACTTCCTTCCCTCCGTCTTTGCTCAGTTTACCCATGCCCCCTAACCCTGACTTTGCTGACCCTGATCCCGACCCTGATATTCTTTAACGTGCTATGTTGCTCTTTCGCCTTTGTTTCTTCCTTGTTCTCTGTTGTTGTCCTTTCTCTTCTCGTCGATGTCTATTCTTCAATGGAACGTTCGAGGTTATTACGCCAATTTCCTCGAACTCCAACTTCTAATTTCGCGGTTTTCGCCCCTTTGTGGCTGTCTCCAGGAGCCGATGCTTGGTGCTCGTCCTGGTCGTTTTCGTGGCTATTCCTTTCTCCCCCCCCCCCAGCCATTGCTGGGGCTTCTAATTCTTCTGCTCTCTTTATTCGCGCTGATGTTCCCTTTGTCCCCTTACTTTTTCCTTCACCTCTCCATTGTTCTACTGCTCGTATCTTTGTGGGGAAATGGTACACAGTTTGTTCCATTTATCTCCCCCCCCCCCCCCCCGAGTGTCCCGCTTTTTCTTCCTGATTTGAAACACCACCTGGACTCCTTGCCGGAGCCTGTGATCCTGCTGGGTGATTTCAATTGTCGTCATTCTCTTTGGGGTGATGTTCTGACGAATACTCTAGGTCGCCTTCTTGAGCCGTTTATCCTTTCTTCTACCCTGTCTCTTCTGAATTCTGGTGAGCCCACTCACTTGGACTCTCGGACTCGCACCCTTTCCTGTCTTGATCTTTCTCTCTGCTCTTCTTCTCTTTACTTAGATTTCACGTGGCAGGTTCTTGATGACCTCCATAGCAGTGACCATTTCCTCATCCTTGTTTCCTTTTTCTCTTTTCGCCCTTCCCTCTCCTTCCCTAGGTGGCAGTTTACTAAGGCGGACTGGAACCTATTTACCCTCAGTGCTGCTCTCTCTGACCTCTCCCTTCTGCCTCTCCCTCGTGCTCTCCTCCTTTTTCATAAGTCTTCGACGCTGCCCTCCGCTCTATTCCTCGCTCTTCCTCTCGGGGTCCGCGGAAGTTCGTTCCCTGGTGGAATGCGGACTGTGCTCATTCTTTTGGTCTTCGTGGTCATCTCCCTCTTTCTCCGCAGCTTCCTCTCTCGTCGTTCCTATCGGGTGCGACTTGGTACCACTCTCTCTGCCTCTTTTCAGCAATACGAAGGTGTGCCCCAGGGTAGTGTTCTGAGCAATACTCTTTTTCTGGTTGCCCTTAATGGTCTTCTTTACTCTCTTCCTTCAGGTGTGTTCTCCGCTCTCTATGTCGATGATCTTACCCTTTGCTGTCAGGGTGATGATTCGCCTCTCCTTCAGCGCCGGCTTCAACTTGCAATTGATGCCGTGTCGTCATGGGCCACCGATCATGGCTTCAAGTTCTCTACTTCTAAGACTTGTGCCATGTCTTTTACGCGGAAACGGGTCGTTATTAGTCCCTCTTTGTCACTTTATGGTCATCCCCTTGAGTACAAAGATTCCGCAAAGCTTTTGGGGTTATTCCTTGACACTCATTTGTCTTGGTCTCCCCATATCTCTTACCTCCGAGTTGAGTGCTCTAAGGCCCTTTCCCTCCTTCGGGTCTTGTCCCATACTTCTTGGGGGGCAGATAGGCGGACTCTCCTTGCTTTACATTCCTCTCTCGTCCTGTCTAAACTCGATTATGGTTGCCCTGCTTACTCGTCTGCTTCTCCTACTCTTCGCCGTCTTGATGCTTTGCACTATACTGGGTTGCGCCTATATTCTGGTGCCTTTCGTTCGACTCCCGTCCTTAGCTTGTATGTTGACACTGGCTTCCTGTCTCTCCAGGACCGCCGTGATCGCTACTGTCTTCGCCGTCTTGCGCGGTCCTTACAACATCCTTCCTCTCTCCTCTGTCGTGCTTTAACTTTTACCCCTCTTGCAGTTCCTGTTCCTCTTCACCACACTGTCCGGTTATCTCACCTACAGGATTCTCTTTCCGTTCGTATTTCTAATGTTTCTCCTCGTGTTGTTCCCCTTTGCCCCTCTTCCGCGGTTTTGTACATCCTTGACCCGTATCACTAAAGCTTTTACCCCTCCTATGGTTCTAAAACGCCTTTTCCTTGAGCACTTTTCTTCTCACTCCCGCTCCGTTTCTAACTTCACCCGATGGGTCTAAGTCTGCGGATGGTGTTGGCTACTCTGTTGTTTTTCCTGATCGCACTTATGTGTTGCTTACCTCCGGAGACTAGCATCTTTACAGCGGAGCTTTATGCTATTCTCTATGCTCTTCGTCTCCTGCTTTCTCGTTGTCAGTCTTCCTTTATAGTTGTTGTTGACTCTCGTAGTGCCCTCATGGCTCTCGGGTCCTTTAATCCGGTTCATCCACTAGTTGTCGAGATCCAGCATTGGCTGTTTCTTGTTCACAGTAAATTTAAGTCGGTTGAGTTTTGTTGGGTTCCCAGCCATATTGGTGTGTCTTTAAATGAGCGTGCGGATGCTGCCGCCAAGGAAGCTGTCCGCTCTAGTCCCATCTCTCGTAAAGGTATTCCATATTCCGACTTTTACCCGGTTATCCATTCCTCCGTCCTTACCCGTTCGCAGGCTTCTTGGTCGTCTGTTACTGGTAACAAACTACGTACTCTTAAATGTTGTGTTTCCTCGTGGCCGTCCTCCTACCACTGTAACCGGCGATGGGAAATAGCTCTGGCGAGGTTGCATATTGGCCATACTCGCTTAACCCATGGTCACTTGATGGAGCGCTAAGGATAAGTTAAAAATATCGTCAATTATTCTAATTATTTATTAAAGTTACAAAATCTGCAATGCACATTATGACATTTAATGGATGAAAATTATTTAACAATATAATAAGAAACATGATTATTTGGAAGTTATCACTAATACATAGTGAGATACAGGTGTTTCTAATTATGAAGCTTAATTTTATGACAAATTGATTAACAAATTGATTAAAATTATTGCTAATATTTAAATTCTGGCAGATACTGTAAGTAAAACGAAACATAAATTTTGAGAGATGAAACCTATATTTAATTTTCTAAACGTAGCAGTAATTCCGAATTAATTTTAAGTATCCAGCTTTTGTTTCCCCAAATACTACAATGATTGTAGAGGAAAATATAACAATATAGAGCATAAACTGATAAATTATAAATACTATGAAATGAATAAATACTCATCATTTTTATTCAATTACATTACACTAATCAGTTTTAATACACTACAGTTTTATTAATTAATTACTAACTACCTCTAAAAATAAGGGGCATAATTGGCCGACCACTCACGATGTTCAAAGGAGAACTTGATCAAGACCTCCAATGGCTGTAATTCATGACAGACTGCGAAAAGCTGCGTCTAACAGCCTGGTTGGGCAAACTACCAACTAGGAGGCCTGGCTGCAGGGACGTTGATCCTCAGGATCAACGCACGGTAACCGCGAGGTAAGGTACTTCAATAAATGTTTGGTTAGATTAGGTAATTATTTTATCCTAGTTTGCATTTTATATTTTGTACGCATTCCATCTAAGTGGGAAATTTCGAAGTATACAATGCAACCACAAAATCTTGGCTGCAACGGGTTGCAATGCAGAGAAACTTAATTTATATCCGGGTTACGTTATACTATTAGCGTTCCGTTGTCACATTAGACTGAAAGGAACCTTTAATGCGTTTCTTAAATCATAAACTATTTCACGACTACCGACGTAGCCACAACGACCAAAATAAGTGTATTCGAGTCTCTAAAGTGGTAACGGACCTGCTTTGTGAATATCATCTCAGACTGCTAAAATATTAATTAGCACTCCTCAGTATTCTCACTGACATGTACTTCTGCTTACTTTTTGGTACTCGAATACTCTCTATTATGCTCAAATGTAGTTCTGACTTTATGCATTTATTGCTATGCACTCAAGTGAAATCAGTGCCATCGGGAAGACCTCAATTAGTGTCATCGGAAAGTCTGCACCTAAGGAAAGAATCTTACTTATAACAAAATATTTCGTCATCTAATATTACTTTCGATTCCAACAATATTAGTAGGTTCTCTTTGTAGTGTGTCTGAACCTCAGAAGTGTGGTACTCACTTGAAGGAGCCCTGCTTGTTGCTCTGGCCCTCGGAGCCCGGGGTTCCAGTCTTCTGGGCGGAGATTCCGTTGCTAGTTTGGAAGTAGTAGTGGAAGTTCCCGTCTCCGGAGTCACTTCGCTCGTCCAGCACTGTCGTAGCGTCTTTATCTGGGATGGCGGCGGCCACGGCGACCAGACAGGTGAGGAGCGTCTGAGAGAAGGGAAGCTGGTGAGTACTGAGGCTGAGGGTCTATAACTGGGTCGGTAATTAAATATAAAAGAACATAACATAAGTAGTTTAAATCCCCAGGGCTGGACTTCGTATCGCACTTCAAAAAAAGTTAGTTAACAAATTGGTTAAGGGCAGGGTGGTAGGACTCGAATTAGCTTCCTACTTCATACCAGATGTTTAGGACAGTGACAAAAATGTCAAGTGAGAACAGGTGACTGAAATATCTAATTCTCATATCTTCTATAGAGATCAGAGAACCATTGTCTACAAAGCGTTTACGACCCTTTTATATCACACAATTCCAAATTATGTAAAACATGTGATCTGAATGAGAGTTGGATCGGAAGTTTCCTAACAATAACTATTCACACAATTGTGAACCAGTAAACTCTTCATGGACCCAAACGAACACTAATATTACATACTAGTCTTCGTTCTGTCAGTGCACATTAGTAAAAATTCCTTTGGAAGCTAACGTTCGTCTACGTCTACAAGTACATAATCAGTGGGGAAAATAATAGTATTAAAAACATTATGTAATCTCAATAAAGAGGGAGATTTTAAATTGTTTTTTTTTATTGTGCTTGTTAACTCAAACCTGATGTTGGTGTAGGAGCTGCAACATGTGTAGCAGGTGTTCTTGGACAGGTGTTTGTGCGTGAACGAGGACCTTACCGTCTTATTTATGTTGTGCTGGAGATGGTGGCGTACCTGGATTGAACCTGGATGAGGTTCTGAGAGTTCCTCTATTCCCCAAGCCCGGCCTAAAGCCAGGTTTGACTTGAGACCTTGGTCCAACAGGATGTTGCTTGGAGAGGCCCGCAGGCCCACTCTCCCCCGTCCAGGAGTGCACGGGGGAGAGTGGGATGTGTGCTCTGTGCTCAGGTAGTGCTGGTTTACCTTACATTGTGTGACAGTAAACGTCTAAAGTAACCACGTAAACCATACCGGGTAAAGAAACACAGAAATGCTAACATTATATTTATTGTATAAATGTTACAGCAATCTAAACATTATATTTATTGCATAACTGGGAACAATTACATAATTATTGCAGAATTGTTACAGTAATGCAAACGTTATATTTATTGTATAATTGATCACAATTATTGTATAACTCTATCATTGTTACAGCAATACAAACATTGTTTATAGTATAATTGAGAACAATTATACAATTACTGAATAATTTTTGCAGCAACGTAAACATTATACTACATATTTGTGAACAATTATTGTATAATTTTGTAATTGTTACAACAATGCAAACATATAATTATTGTATAATTGGGTGATTCTCGAGCCTGGCATGGTGAAGTACACACTGGAAGCAAATATTGCGTCAGCTAAAAGAATGATAGGATGGATTACGAGAACCATCAAATATACGGATCCCATCACAATGGTTGTACTAGTCAAATCCCTTGTGCTGTTCCGTCTTGAGTACTGCTCGATACTCGCTCCCCACTTCAGAGCGGAAGAGATTGCTGAAATACAGGGAATACAAAGAACATATCGGCATACATGGACGCGATAAAGCACTTAAATTATTGGCATCGTTTCAAACCTCTCCAAATGTACTCACGATAAACCTTTAATGCATTCACTAAAACACTATATTGTTGAATGTGAAGCCGTAAAAGATTTTAGACCTCCTGGCCTATTGTACCACCAACTGTGTAACTATTTCATTGAATCTGGTGTACTAGACGACATCCTAACAATTTATCCAAAATTTGCTTGTCCATTTTAAAGAATGAACAATTTTATTGATAATTATTTTGAGCTGCATCTCTTATGAACCCATCCCTGCCCGTGTGTGGCAGTTCTCAATAAAAAGTTTTTACATATTCGTACATTTACACATTGACTGAAACCATGATATATATATGGGGTTCAGCCTAAAGTTTATTGTCTTGTAGACAATAGATCCTCTGTCCTGCGTGATCGTGAATTCCAGCATTATCCTCACTTTAATGAGACAATTTAAATCCTCAGATTAGGCAAAATTGTAATTAAATTTTGTCAAGAAAGATGTTAATAATAATAACTAGAAAGGAGGCGAGAGAGAAATCAAATAATAAACACATGGAAAATACTCGTGGGCCAGGTCCCAAATCTACACTAAAATAACAACATACCGGAGTGAAAGAACGAAGGAAATACAGAATAGAACTAGTGAATATCAGGGGTGCCATAGACACAATAAAAAAAAATTGTATAAACATCAGAGGTCCACGGCCATTCACTCCCAGCGAGTAAAAGAAATATTGTCGGAACAAACGTGGACATCTTCTTGAAGAAAACTATTTAGTTTTCTCTTGAAGTGTCGGACCAACCGGGCTGTGGTGGTTATATGGGCATGCAGACAGCTGCAAGCAACAGCCTGTTGGACCAAGCTCACACAAGTCAGGGGCCGGGCTTGGAGAGGGGAGGAACGCCAAGACCCCCACCCAGCATGTATCCAGCAGGGAGATCTATCTCATGCTTATTTTTCGAAGGTGACACCAAGGTGGCGCGGCTCTTCAGTGACGCGAACGTGTTGAAAGACTCTGGATGGTTCGCGGAGGCGGCGTAAGGATCTTGGTAAGTTGGGGTCGGTAGTCGCTCTCTTATGAATAATAGCGGACCTCAGCGATGACGCGTCGGGAAGTCTGAACCTGAGGTACGAAAATTGTAAGTTTGAAAAACTTTGTGGATTTATATATGTACAATCATTAATAATTAAATAAATTAATGGCTTATGATTCTAAATACAAATGTGTTGCTTACCTGAAGTTGCTCCAGCCCTTGGTGCCCGGTGGTCCTGACATCTGGGCGGCTATTCCGTCGCTGACCTCAAAGTTGTAGAAGTTTCCGTCTCCGGAGTCACTTCGCTCGTCCAGGACGGAGTGATTGTCTTGTTTTGATTGCTGAGTAGCGGCAGTGGCCACGACGATGAGGCTAATCAGGGATGTCTGAGCGTGAGAAGAGAAGATAATGCGTGCTTAGGACGAGTTAGTTATTAAAAGAAAGTTTCTTATGAGTGCTGAGGCTGAGTCAGTCAGTCAGGAAGGTAAGATTTCTTTGCTAAATATTTATAATTCTATGCAACATTTCTTGGTTCTCGTATTATTATAATTTATTAACACAATTACCATTTATTAACTTATCACTTTTGTTCGACAATACACTAAGATATTGTGACACTTGTGATAATTAACAGAGAACGCGAAATGCTTCACAAGGAAAGGCTCAAATCGCAAACCTAAAATATTAGATTTATAGCAGGGTCATTACACCAACGCTGTCATTAAATTGATAAAGTTATCCATAAACCCTTGAACCAGTTCATTGCACTTTTCACGTGTAGCGTTTAGTTGCATTAAAACTTGCCCCATATTTTATTTAACTGTCAAGTACAATTAAACTATAATCTATGAACAAATTCACAAGATAGTGTATGAAGTGAGTCAGACAACCTTCGTCACTCTGAGCCAGTACTCACGAGCTTCATGTTGACGGTGTGACGACCAGCGAAGGATATTTCCCAGCGGCCCGGAGCGACCTATATATATCCCCACAAGTAATTGAACACAAGGGCGGGAGCTGAACCTCAAGTGGTCATGCTTCGAACCGGAACTTATTTCTGTTTCAAAACATGTTTCGCGTGTCACACAACAGATGATGAGCCAGGTGGCCAATTACGTTTAGTCCTCGTAAATGGGAGGAATTATGTATGAAAAGCGTTATAATTCGCACCCTCAAATTTTCATCCCATCCTATTGAAATGATGGTAACTATGTGGTCGAAAGTACCAGAATGTAGTGATGAACCACCAGTAAACCACATTTTGTAATTTTCTTCTATAGAGTCCGGTGAAAATAAAGCTAAAAATCAAATTTAAATATTCGTAGGCCTAGCATAGTACATTTATGTACTATGATAGGGCCTAAGATAGCGTGTATGAAGCTAAGGATTTCTAAGAGAGATAAGGTTAGGTCTTATTTTTATGTTGCAGTTAAAAAAGTTTCGGGTTTGTTCAACTTCAGTAATTCTAAAGTCAACTGTCTGGTGGTCCATCATTACATAGTGGTACTTTCTACCAAATAATTACTATAAGTACTTTCATTTTAGGAGGATGGGCTACAAATTTAATATATATCTGTTTGTCGGTCTATCCAAAGTTGGAGGCCAGATGCATTGAGCTAACCTCACCTAAATTGGCAGAGGGAATTAGTCTGAGATCGTTTGGGTATTACCGCCAACAGGGCGTAATTAAGACGTTTCTTTGAGCAAGACTGTATCCTGGAAACCGCAACAAGCTTTTTAAATTAAAATAATTGATAAATACAAAAGTTCCAAAGTTCCCTCTTATTCCCTGTTAATACCTGTGAAGTGTGCAATCCTCTATGAAGATTTCTCGGGGATACTTCAGGATCCTCCTCTTTGCTGAGCTCTTTATTTTCCAGCACTAACACTGAGCTGTTGAAAGGAGCCAAACGCGACACTTCACGTATTGCTTAAGACTATTCTAAGGAGGGGGGGTGGGAGGTACCCGGCGTTGCCCAGGTCTGTCCGTCTCCCATCTGTTGATCTATTTTGCTATCCATTCATCAATCTTTGTATCTATCCAGCTATATGCCCATCTATTTATTTTTCCGTCTATCTATTCTTGCATCTATCTATTCTTCCATCTATTATACAGCTATTTGTCTATCAATCCATTCTTATATCAAACTATCTATCCATCCATCTATACATATCTATTCGCCTATACATCTATCCATCCATCCAGCCATCTATTTATCCATCTAACCGACTGAACAAATCCACAAGGGCCGACTGTCTTTCTTTACATCCTTCAATGTATACATTCATCAGTTCACCTATCCATCTTTTTTTTTTTCTTTTTGAGATATATATAGAAGAGTTGTTACATTCTTGTACAGCCACTAGTACGCGTAGCGTTTCGGGCAGGTCCCTGGACTACGATCCCCGCCGCGAAGAATCGTTGTTACAACCAAGTACCCATTTTACTGTTGAGTTAAACAGAGGCTACAGTTAAGGATTTGCGCCCAGTAAATCCTCCCCGGCCAGGATACAAACCCATGACAAAGCGCTCTCGGAACGCCAGGCGAGTGTCTTACCACTACACCACGGAGGCATCTTTGCCTCTATCAATTTAACTATCCATTGATTTATCCATCTATGCATTCATTTTCACTCTATCAATTCCTCTATAAATTCATCTATCCATTCATCCATCTTTCGTTCTATCCATCCATCTATCTTTCCATCTGTCTATCCGTTTATTTGTACATTTATATGTCCATTCATCCATTCATCTCTGTATCCATCGATGTATCCATGAATCTATCCATATATCCATCCTTCTGTTCACCTATTTATCCATCTATAAGACCATCTATCCATACATTTATCTATCCGTGTATCCATCTATCTAATTATTCATCGATCTGTCCTTCTTTACATCCATCTATCTAACCATCTATCCATCCATATATCCCCTCCATCTACACATCTGTCCACTCATATAGCCCCCTCAATCTACTCATCTATCTATCCATGTATATATCCATCTATATATCAATCACCCCATGAATCTATCCATCCACATATCTATCCATTTATTTATTCACCAATATGACCATCATTCCATGCATCTATCCATACATCTAACTATTCATTTATTTATCCATCGATCTATCCAGCCAATTATCCATCCGTCTAACTATCTATCCATTCATGTATCCACCCATCTACTCCTCTATGTATCCATCTAACCATCTATCCATCCATATATCCATCCATCTAACCATCTATCCATCAATATATTCATACATTTAACATCAATCATCAATCCATGAATAGATCCCCCCCCCCTCCATCTATCTAACCATCTATTAATCAATCCATGAATATATACATCTATACATCAATCTCGCCAGATATCCAACCATCTGTTGTATCTATCCATCTATCTATCTGTCAATCTTTCCATTTACCACTCAATTCCCTGATCCATCTATACAATCATCTATCTATCCTTCTATTTATTAAAACATCTACCTATCCATCTGTCTTTCTAACCATCAATCAATTAATCAATTTATTCATAAAACTATTCATAAAACTATTCATCATTCTCTCCATCCATGAATTCACCCATATATGGATCCACCTTTCCATACATCTTTCTATTCATCTATTCATGTATACATCGATTTTATCCATCTAACCATCCAATTATTCCTCAATCTATACAACACTCTATCCATGTATCCATCCATTTCTCGAAGTATCCATCTATTTTTCGCTGTATCCATCTATCACTCCATTTATCCATCCATCAATTCATTCATCTATCGATGCATCGATCCATAGAACTATTTTTTCATCTATCCATTCTTCTATCACTTCATGTATCCTTCCATCTATCTATTCATGTATACATCGATCTATCTATTCATCATGTTATCTATCCATGTAACCATCCATCTTTTCACCGTATCCATCTACTTATTCATCTATCCATTCTTTTTTGTACCCATCAATCTATTCATCCATCTATCAATCTATACATCCCTTCATCTATTTATCAATTTATTCATCGATCTATGTATCCCTCATTTCATCCATCTATCCAATTATCTTATCATCTGTCCAGCCATCTATCTCATTATCTTCTCATCTATCTATCCATCTATCCCATTATCCTGGTATCTATGTATCCAACCATCTGTCCATATAAATTCATTTATCCAACTGTCTGTCTCTTTTTCCGTAATTGCGTGGTGTCTGCCGCTGTCTCCGGCTGTATAAATCTGTTTCTGCTTATGTCTGTCTCTCTCTCTCTCTCTCTCTCTCTCTCTCTCTCTCTCTCTCTCTCTCCTAAAAAAAATCTACCATTGTTATATGGTGGTCGCCTGTGTGAGGAGCGTAGCAGTGTGAAATAGAGAAATATAACAGCTACCCCATTTACAATAAGAAAAGTGACCGTGCAAAATATTGGTAGCAGGATTTTTTTGTCATTTCCCAAAGATGAATGAATATTGATGTATTTTACAATAAGAAAAAAACATTAAATATTTGTTTTCGAAATATTAAGCTGTGTAGTCGGCGGGCAGTGCCAAAAAGTGTCTGTTTGTTACCCTGGCACGCTTATTCTTTTAGAGTTCTGGCGAACCCGACCAGCCTATGTTCATCCCGTACGCCAGACCATTCCCTCTGACAATTTGGGTGCTGGCAGTCTAAACTGTGTGGCCTCCAACTCTTAACAGTCAGACATTCTCTCCTATTGATAGAAATATATAAATTGTAAACCTTTATAAACGTGGGTAATATCATTTCATTCACTTGGGCATCGAACCACGCACCCCAAGAACGGGAGACGGTAGCTCTTTTTCTTGACTGTAGGTGCAGTTTGCATGAAGGGTTCACCCTCCCGATGACTGCACCAGTACAGATGTTTAGAGACACATTTATGTTGAGGAAGATAAAAGTATCAGAAATTGATTGAAACGTTGTGTCGTAGATAAAGGGACTGTGACTAAAACAGAGGTGGATGTGAGAGGGAGACTTGCCGCACCGTAGGGCGATATGATGCATTTATGGCGTCAGCTGATCCTAGGAGTTGCGTTGTGCGCATGACGTCTACTAATATTTTTTCCGGGAACTTGTGTATCGGAAAGTGCAAGCAGTATGCTTCCCAAATCAACGTGTCAAAGGACACCCGGCCACCAGGCGGCGCTTTTGGCTGAGATCTTATCCGGCACCCCATAAACAAATTAAACGCCTTCGCCCGCGACACCCAGATAGTGGAATAGCACCACGGGATCGGAAGCACCCAGACATCCCGATAAGGGCCCAACACCTGACGCTCACGGGACACGACCTTGGCAGCCGGGACAAGGCTTCCCCCAGGAGGAGGGGGAACCGCAGGGGATGCAGGCGCTGCATCGACCCCGCCACTGGGCACAGGCGACGAGGCCCCCCCCCCATCCCGGCGCACATCCTTCCTCAGCACCACGACGAGGTCCCGATCAGCAGGGGTCAATTTCCTCACCCACTTTAGGGACCCAACAGCAGGAAGGGGGGAGCACAGAAAGCAACTCAGAGCCCCTCAAAGCCCCGTCACCCCTGCGGCCACGGCAGTCAACAAACGTGTCGCAGAAGCCGCAGAACCCGCCCCAACATGCGGAGCTGCAGACAGGCAATCAGGCGCCTCAAGCACAGTACCCACTCTGTCCTCAGTACTGTCCGAACGCAACAGGGGTGGAAAATTATCCGCACCAAAAATGCACCCCCTACCAATTGTTCCCACGTGGTATGCTGCAGCCAGATGACTCTCGTGACCACACTGATAACAGATGCACGGGTGCCCCCGATACAGGCAGCGGAGCGAGTAACCCAACACGGACACCGACGACGGAACACTATACTTCAGCGACATCGTCAGGGTGCGGGAGCCGTCAAGCATACCAGCACAGTGCACGGCAAGGACCTTGTTTTAACGAACACTTAACACAGTCCCAAACCGTTCAAAACAGGAGGTCAAAAGATCGTCCTGAATATCGAAGGGGCACCATGCACTACCACATACGTCAAGGCGACACGAAGATTCACCACTTTAACAGAACCGAAGGTATCAGGGAGAGGGTAAACACGCCCCTCACACCGCCCGAGAAAGGTCTGAAAGGCAGCCTGGTGGCGAAATTTGACCACAGCACGGTTGCCCTGAAGCAGCTGGACGCCCATTAAGTCCGACAGCTGCACATGCAGCACATCCACTAGGGCGACACCAACCAACAGATTATCCACCGGCACCGTAAATACCAGACCAGCCGACGATGTCCTCTTCACTGGACTCATGGCAAATCCAAACGCCACCCTGTCAGTGGCAAACTACCACCCCTCGACGGTAGCTCTACTAACCACTCCATTAACAGCCATAGTAAGGAAGAATTCCTGAAACAGCAGTTTTCCAACAGGAAGTTTAAGCTCTTCCTGAGCTGATACTCAACCATGGAGGAACTAGGTGATCCAGGCCCTCAGTCATTTAAGTTGTCAACCAAGAAAAACGTTTGTCATAACATTTCATTCACTTGTGTGGAAAAGAATTCATTACATGTGTGATTTTCTAAACAAAGGTGTTGAGTAATTTTATAAACAAAACACTTTATAAATTAAATGTCTTACGAGAAACAAATCTCTCTTTTTGCAGCTGCGATTACATTTATCTATTAAACAGTATTTTTGTTAATATTTTCTTTGAGTTTAGTAGGTATTATGCATAATACGTAAATACAATTACTGAGAATAACTGCGTAGGAGAGGCTATTGTAGGCAGCACCTCGTCATTCTTGGGCGGTCAGATGAGCCACGAACTTTACCTTAAATTGTTGTGTAAAAGTATTTATTGAAGGAAACCCTATTAATTCTTATGAACTAGTTAATTATAATGCAGACGATGAGTCACAATAATTTCTCATTATGATGAGTCATAATAATTTTGTCATCAATAATTTGATGAGACAATAATTAATAATATGATGCAGACAATGAGCCACAATTAATGGAGAAACGTCGACGTTCCTCCTTTTTCTGATATGTTATCACACATGATAATGGTCCAGGACATACCGAAACGTCGTCGTTTCTCCATTTTTTGTGTGTTCATAGTTAGTTATAATATTTGTGACTTGAATTAAACAAATATTAATTAATGTGGACACTCTCGGGAGAGGCGGACTGATGGCGGGAGCTTGTGTATGTAGTGACAGAATTTATTCCTCAGTCAATCCGTTATTACGCCGCAGTTAAGACATTCACAGACACCATAACAGGTCCATTTCTCCGCCTAACAATAACTGTAGCATTAAGTGACACCTCATACTGTTTTGTTGTGCAGTAGTTAGGCCAAATATACGTATACATGAGTAGTTATTAGGGGCTGGTTGAGCGCTGGCATGGGAATGCCAACCATAATCATACAGCGAGCATCATTTAGATCTTTAAGCATACTTTATAAACAAGCGTTGTACGATTATACGTTTTCCTCACTTGTAAATATAACAGCTACCTTGCCGGCAGGAATGGCTCTGATGATAAACTTTTCACCCACTACAGACTGACACCTGTTAGAATGGCCATATTAGGATCTGCATACAATTGAACCACGACCAGACTCCGAGCCAGCTAAGGCTTGATTCCTTTAAATAACCCATTAATTACTAACACTATATGAATGTATAACGGTTGAGCTTGTACTGTCCAGTGGGTGTTGATAATATAAGTTTGGTTCGAATTCGGAGTAAAATTCTGGTCTGAGGTCATTTGGCAGTGTTGCCAAGGTCTAAATTAATAGCTTGTCCCATGTACCATATTTGTTCATGCAGGGTGCATGAACAGCCGTTAGGTTGGCATGAACAGCCGATATCAAAATAACAAGAATCAGAACTTTCGGGATCAAGTTTAAAATGAAGATTTCCCAATATCCACTGAACTGTAAAAATTGCAACCTAAATAAAAATAAAAGGACTAATAAAGTGTTGAGTGTAGCTTGAAGTAACCCAACATTCACGCAGTGTATTTAAGCACATAATAATTACAACATTTCCCACATCTTGGTCCCTAGGAGCCTCAGACCACCAACCCTATTGGTGAGAGACGGTAGCTCTATCAACACAAAGCAGGAAGGCTTCCAGAAGCAACTAACTGTTGCCCAACGGGAACTGTATTATTGTACTTGCGCACATTCACAAGCACAATTTGATGCATATTTCAAGCCTTTCATTTGAATTTGTGTATAATTCGAACCGTAGTTGAGTATAGATCACCAAATAACACATAATGGGGAGACGTTTTGCAGACAAGGAAAAGTTAACGGCTCAGCGTAGATTAATCGATTTCATTGTAACATAATAAATGGTTTTATTTTATAAATTCACCATAGGAGTAAAGTCAGTTCCCACAGGAAACAGTCGCCAGTCTGTCCGTCCTTGACAATAGGAAAGTCACACCTCAGAGGCACTAATGTTCACAGATTGGGTGAAGTCAGCTCGTGTCACGTGACCTTATCTTATGCTAAGCGGATAATTGTTAGACGGTGGCTGTGTTCTTTCCATCCAGCAAGTGGCCTTTCTTGGTGTGATAGCAATGATAGCCGGGGGCTATCTCTTATAGGCGGAGCTTAGCTCTTGGTTCCTGTTATATACCCCCGACAGTTATATGGTGGGAATATAGAGGATCCTCGCTCCACCATAGAGGATTCAGCTTTGAATCCTACTCTCTACATAGATCAGCCCAGGCCAGCAGGGGCCATGACTGATAACCACACCCTCTCTAATCAACTTACTTAAAGATCTCATTAAGCTTGCGTGTGAGGTGATGTAGTTTGTGTTCCAAGATTATATGTTGTGGAATGTCATTGGGCAGTCAGCCGTGGTGGTCTCAATTTCCTGTGTAGTGACTTTGAATTTGAATTATTATTGTTGATTATGGTAAAGTGAAGGGAAGATAATTGTCCCTATTACTGAATCATGAATTTATATAATAATTAATGAATAATCTCTTAATTTATATTTAATTATCTTTAAATCTGATAACATAAGATCTTAGATTCATTTCTTGACTTATGCAAAGTGAAAGCTAGAGCGAAGAGCACTCTGAAGATTATTCAAGTTTCAGATTTAGTAATTATCTGTCCGATCCTTATGCGTACAGTTCTTACCTGTTAACATAAAGTATAATAACTGTTGGAAAGAATCTAGTTCCATTCCTTGTCTTGTAAATGAATGATTGGATGGTGACAGCTCTAATTCTTTCTACTCCAGCAGCAGGACATTCCAGCAGCTGCCGTCCCGAAGTCGCTATATATGAACAAGGTCAGTAAATTACAGAGAGGTCGCGGAGTAAGTCGACCTTCGTACTTATTTATCGAACGTGATGCCCTTACGGCGCTGCTCTTCGGCGATGCGGAGGAGTTCGTACACGTGATCGGGGAGGGGGTGGGGCGTGGGCAGGAGGTTGGACACGGGCTGGTACCCGTACTCGTTGGCGACGTATGTCAATTCAGCGACATTACCGTCGGGGAGGTTGAATCTGAGGAAGGTAATTTTGTCTGTTACATGAAATTTTATGTCTTGTAATATTAAAGTAACGAATGACCTATTAATAATATGTGTTCATTCTTCAAACATTTGCTCACCTGAAGGAGCCCTGAAAGTTGCTCTGGCCCTCGGAGCCCGGGTTTCCAATCTTCTGGGAGGAGATTCCGTTACTGGTTTGGAAGTTGTAGTGGAAGTTCCCGTCTCCGGAGTCACTTCGCTCGTCCAGCACTGTTTGGGCATTTTTATCTGGGGCGGCGGCGGCCACGACGACCAGGCAGATGAGTAGCGTCTGAGAGACGGGAAGCTAGTGAGTACTGAGACTTGAGTCAGCAAGAAATGAAAGCTAATTAATGCTGTCGGTGACAATTGGGAAGCTGATGAGCGCTGTATCTAGAAATAGATGCCTGGGGATTGCATGTGAGCCAACAAGAGGATATAAGAGTGTGAGTGCTCAAGGTGACACCAATGACAAGTAAGGAAGCCTATCCCCTTTCCTCGATTTTTAGATCAAAGAATATATTAATGCTTTGCTAAGGATGTTAGGTTCAATTTGTATTTTTTTTCTCATTGACATAAATTACAATATATGTGTGTGTAGTAGTAGTAGTAGTAGTAGGCATCCAGCAGTTTTGGGAGACTATGGAGTTGTACTCTGGTTGCCGAGGCTGGAGTGTCATTTCCAGGGCGCAAAACCTGGGTAGGTCGATAAGGTGACGCTTTTACCCATGCAGCAGGTCTCCCCTCTCTACATTGCTGAAATTGTCCAATGTAAAGGCAAATGCCAATTCGTTTGATTCTAACGCCGTCACAGGAGATGCCAGAACGAGGTGGAAGTCAACAACGAACTGTGTTAGGGGCTCCATCTCCGGATTTTTCCTCAAGGTGGACTCCTGAACCTCGTCCCAAAAGTGGGTATGGCCACGAGGCAGCGCAGGTTTGAGATCAGGGTTTTCCTACCCCTAGATGGGCTGCCTTACCAAGCTGTCGAGATGAAAAAATGCAGATGTACCTAAATGTGCTTATAAAAAATAGTCCCATCTATCCGGAGCAGCTGGTTGTAAGGCACCAGATGCACGAGAACCTGAACGGCTGCCCATACTCCCGGAGGAGTATGGGCAGTATTACTCCTGCAGAACCTCCCGGGGAAGGACTGGGAGTCCTCCGGGAGTATGTCAACTCATACTCAATAAACAAATCCACAAGGGCCGTGAAGGGTTTGATTCTACGTCCGGGATGATCCCAGACCCGCCTTAGTCGACTGTACCACAACATGAAAAGAATTGCAACCGGGAGTGCTACTGCCCTCACATGAATCCCGCAGTTTCTCTGAAGCACAGACCGGGGTTATACACAATTCCTCGAAGCACCCGGGCTCTGTTAACCAGATGTTCTACCTCTTCGCCTTTACTTCATGTAAAATCCCGCTTTACGTTTCGGATAGGCTGCGGAATCTGTGCGAGGGCAGTAGCACTCCCGGTTGCAATTCATTTCATTTCGTGGCGCAGTCGACTACGGCGCGTCTGGGATCATCCAGGACGTAGGTTCGAACCCTCATCACGGCCCTTGTGTATTTGTTCATTTTATGTATCACGCTATTGTGATTTCTGTGTGTATCATACTCAATGTTTTACATAAATTATGTAAAATCAAAGGAAGAGCTGAGCTGTCCTGGTCCTACTCACAAGCTTCATGTTGACGGTGTGAAGATCGGCTGAGGATGGCTGCCTGTTGCCAGGGACAGGCTATATATACCCCCACCATGGCTGGGGCACCTGACTTGACCCGGTCAAGTGGAGGAACCTTTTTGAACTTTTCTGTTTATATTTAGCTGTCTTCAGAACAGGTTCCTAGTATTCAAAAAATCACATATATGGTACTACATAAATCAGTGCCTCTTCATTTTCCTTTTCATCGTGACCGGATACTGTGTCATGGCGTCTGGCATGAGTAATATACACAGCGGTGATTAATTCACTTTTTTCGACAGATGTGTATAGAATTGTCTTTGATTCATCACAACCTTGCCAATATGCACTCGCAGGAGCTGAGTATAACGCTTATTTACCCATCTATTACTCTATTTACCCATTGCTGTCTACCAGGATGTGAGGTGTAGGCTCCTTATGCCCCGCCTACTGGCCTTGTTGTACCTGTTGGGTTACAAGGTAACTGTCCTGACGTTCGAAGTCTTTGTCTAAGCTATCCTTAAGTTATGCAAGGAGATGGCTTATACGATTTATTTTTCCAGTGCAATCCATTTGTTGACCACCCGTAGTAGCTACGGGTATTTCCTTATTTCTTCCATTCATTTTTTTTTCAACTTGTACTTATGTCCTCTTCCCACTAGTTTCTCTCAATTTATTGAGGCTTTATTTGTCCACTCTGTCTATTCACTTTAGTATCTTGTATGTTGTGATCACATCCTCTTTGCTGCTTTTGTCCTCTACGGTTGTAAGATCTAATTCCATTAGAAATGGAATTCTGTATGGGGTCTCGAACCCATAGGTTCGGCTGTAGGGCTGAATGGGGTCTCGAACCGTAGACTCCACGCGTCTGAGGCCAAAGCTCCATTAGGTGAATGGAATGTTAATTTACACGGAACTAGAACGGATCAAGTTCCATTCGCGTATCCTCATAGCTTAACTCTCTTAGCTTTGATACCAATCATATTGCAAACGTCTGTACTTTTAAAATTTTGTTTAATACTCCACAAGTTATCATACTGTGGTGACTGTGTTGTTAATTAAGAGACTTACGACAGTCTGTGAGGTTGACGTTCAAAAGACTGACTTTTCTACCCTGTCTTCGTTTATCTTATCTATCTAGAAGGTTTATCTATCTAGAAGATCCTTTAGGTTTTCCAGTTACTGAAGTCTTGGTCTTCCTGCAGATACCCTTTACCAAGATTTGTGGAACCTTTCGTGTTTCAATCCTTGGAGGTGCATAGGTTATAGAGCTTGGGGTTATAGAGCTCCTTCAGCGTGCATAAAGCTCCTTCAAGATGCACGGAACCCCTTCAAAATGCACGGAGCCCCTTCAAGATGCACGGAGCCCCCTTCAAAATGCACGGAGCCCCCTTCAAGATGCATGGAACCCCTTCAAGATGCATGGAGCTTCTTCAGCTTGCTTGGAATTGCTTGATTGTGCATTAAGCCTCTTTGAGATTTTTTCTTATCTTCGAGATTCTTTGCGATGCTTGGTGCCTCCAGGCGATGTGAGGACACTTTGGGAATATATAAAGCCTCCTGTCGATGCCTGGAGTCTTTCACAGGTAAGTATAAGATCCATGGTATATCAATATTGTCTGCTCCGAAAAGTAGAACATTTTGTAATTAATGTTACTTTTATGAATTTAATTATTAAATTATTAATTCATTAATATATTTGTAAACGCTTGAAAATAAACTTCCTGACAGGAATTTGCAATATTCCAGACTAAATATTGTTATTTTTTCGTGGCAGGAAAGATGTAAACGGTAATTACAGGTTTAGTCTCGCAAGAGGACATCGAGCATCCTTGTCTACATAATCAGGAAAGAAATGACTGCGCGCAGGCCCTTTCACCTGATACCGCTCTTCACCTAGCAGTAAATAGGTACCCAGTAGTTAGGCAACTGGCGGTAGGTGGCCTTGCGGGACCTCGATTAGCCTAAGAACACACTGAATGTCACCACCACCACCTAGGGAACACATCATTATTTTAGACACGACTGAGGTAAGTAAGGTATTGAAAGTCTGAAATAAAGAAAACAGTTATTATAGCTAAGCAAATTGAGCAAATTAAAATGATTGTGTTAAAGGCCTATATCAACACTAAAGTGTCTTGGGGTTGACATAATCTTGCAATCTAGCAAGAAGATTGTTATATGGAGCTGGCATAACCCTCAAGTGAAACGGTTAGTGAAGTTATCATTCATGTTCATATCATCAGTAAATTTGGTTGTAAAATTTATATTATTTCTATATATATTAACAGTATTTTCCTAATCCTTGTCTAGTAATTTTCCTTAAAATTAAAAAACTTATTTTGGTGTGAAAATATAATATGAATTAATACGGGTTTTGGATATTTATACACTGAAAGCATTCTGTGTATAAATATCCAATGTGTATAAGTATAGTCAGTGTGTATAAGCACACTGACTGTTCCATTCACCTGGGCTGTATGGGGTCTCGAACCGTGGACTCCACGCGTGTGAGGCCAAAGCTCCATTAGGTGAATGGAATGTTAATTTACACTGAAATGTGGATGGCAATTTACACACTGATAGCTTTCAGTGTCATTAACATTCGTGGTGTGTGGGGCGGTGATCTGGCTGAAATCATTTTGATGGTATTTTGTTTGTAAATATCCATGTGTGTTAGTGAGGGGCCGGGTACGTAATCTGTATCTATTGCTATATCCTTAAATATAATATTTGCATTTCTGTTTCTCTAGAGTAGACCAGACGCTTGAGGATAGCCTCACTCAACTCTCCACGATGACAGATGGGGGGTTATGTGAGTGTAATATACCAGCCGGAGTCGCCGCCTGTACCACGGTTTTATAAATATTGCAATCTATACTGATCCCTTGCGATTTTAATGGTCACAAATCGGGGTGGAATTTCCGTATAAAATTGAGTAGTTTTCCGTACATCATAATTTTAAATACTCAAAGAAATAAAGAGAGATACACAGGAATCAATCGAAAGACAGATAAACAGTAAGAAAGAGAGAGAGAGTGAGAGAATATATACATGGCTATATTCTCCAGTGTATGGCCATGTACTTCTGAGTACTGTTGTGCAATATAGGAATACACATGGAAGAATAGTCAAAAACTGCATTAGAAACGCATATCTTCAATGATAGTTGACAGATCCGTCGTCGAAAGTGTAGTAGAAAAGCTTGTCGGAAAATCCGACACCATTTAATATCATACAGACAGATAATAAGTGCTGCTGTATTACCAACAAGTTACCCATAGAAAACGTAACTTGTAGTGGAATTACCGTCTAAAGAAAACGGGATATCATCACCACATACTATTATAATTCACCAGCTATTCTGCTGGGAATTATTCTTAAATACATAAGTCTTTGGACTTTACCATCATAAAAACATCTTATATAAATTAACTTAATTATCAATATTAAAGTAGAGTAAATGTGACCCTTCTATCACGTTCTGAAATCTGGACAATGTAAGCCAGGCGTCAGAGTGGAGGAAGGAGGGCAGCCATTGTTGTTTATTGAGACCAGAGGCTCACACGGGAGCAAATTCGGCTCCTGTTAAATTTACTTGGACGTAGTGTTATGGAACCCAAAGGTGTACCATTGTCAACACGCTGTCTACAAATACAAGTTAAGTGTCTATCCGAAACCCGTTTATCATTCATTTATGGCCATTAATGTCAGGATATAGGGTTAGCCGGTTAGAACGCGAAATCGCCTCATACTAAAGGTAATTAAGCCAGGTCTTTAATGTTCCATGTACTGTATAGTGTTTTCTCTGATATAGCTTGTCATATATAGGATTCTGGCTTCACAGCTAGCGCACTTTTGACAGGTCAAGACGAGGATGCAAGATTATGTGCACCAGTTACTGGGTGATAGAAGCTACCTCAAAGAGGATAATTTGGTGTCTACACTCTAGTTATACCTGGTGGACTAACCTGCTGTACTATAAGAGAAGGAACCTCATCAATGTATGTAGCTATTACTGTAGTTTGATTGGCTGCATATATATTAATTTAATAACCCCCCTAATGTGTAGAGGATCGATTTGTGAGATTAAGAGATTATTGCAGAAATACAGTCCACTTATCATTATACAAATTGCTATCGAAGTATATAAATTAACGTAAATATAAATTCATATAAATTAAATAAATATAAATCTCACAGGTCGGTTCCCACAAAGCTAAACTTAAATTATTTAATGCATTTTCAAATCTTTCGGTTTCATGTGATTTTCAATTTAAAATTCTAACCTTATTTTATTAAATAAAGGGGGTATTAGCCACGTAGATGAGGAATGAAAGCGAGAGCATGTAAGTTACGGGTTCAAGTTAATTATTACCAACATGATGTACTGATAAAGATCGTATAAGCATTATAATAAATTTGGAGTAAACAGACATAAATGCAAACATTTAATTTATAGTACACTAATGACAGCGTTGTGTTGAGGGTCTAACGCACTAGACGTTGAAGGTACGCGTTCTGTATCTCTCTTAACAGGAGGTTAAGAGACTTAAAGAGATGTGGTGCGGCAGGTCGACTTATTAGTGTGTATTAGTCGAAGGTGATGCCCTTAGCGCGTTGCTCCTGAGCAACGCGGATCTGCTCGACGGCGTGGGCAGGGAGACGGTGGGGCGTGGGGATCAGCGGAGACTCGGGGCGGTAGCCGAAGTCGTCGGCGATGTAGCGGACATCACCGACAGTGCCGACAGAGAGTCTGAACCTGAGGAACAAATCGTGTTTATTACAATATTTTTGCTTCCTAATATAATTTTATTTTTTAATAATAATAGTAAGTTCTGTTGACAGTGTTTCAACCTCAGAAGTGTGGTGCTCACCTGAAGGAGCCCTGCATGTTGCTCTGGCCCTCGGAGCCCGGGGTTCCAGTCTTCTGGGCGGCTATTCTGTTGCTGGTTTGGAAGTTGTAGTGGAAGTTCTCGTCTCCGGAGTCACTTCGCTCGTCCAGCACTGTCGTAGCGTCTTTATCTGGAGCGGCGGCGGCCACGGCGACCAGGCAGATGAGGAGTGTCTGAGAGAAGGGAAGTTGGTGAGTACTGAGGCTGAGTCAGCAAAAGAAGGAAAGATGATTAATGCTGTCAATGAGAACTGGGAACGTGCTGAGCTCTAAATAAAAAGAAAGAAAGCGTGGGTGTTGTATTCCAGTCAACAAGATGAGGTAAGAATGTGAGTGCTAAAGGTGACACCAATAGAAAGCAAGGAAGCTTATATATTAACATGCTTATCCCAGCCTTACTAAGAGGATGTGGTTCAATATTTATTCTTTTTCTTAGTGACATAAATCACAAATTCAGCCGTTGCATAAATTGTTGCCTCTGCCTTTCCCAAATTCACCATGGACGGCTGCACGGACTTTTGTCGACCGCTGGACAAAAGAGCTTGCATGTGTCTTGCAAAACAAAACTGTTTATGATCCATCACAACTTTGCCAATGTACACTTGCAGAACCCGAGTGTATAGCACATATTTACTTTATGATGACTGTTCTGTTACTGTATTAATATTGTTTTTGTATTAGCATTGCTGTTATATTAACTTTGTGACTGTATTAACATTATAATGATCTTGAGATTGCGTTTGTATAAACATTAGTATTTTACTAACATTAATGACAAACCATGATAATCTACGTACTAGAAAAAAACATTTAGTGTTTTCTTTAACCCTAAGGAACATAGTTACGTTTTAGACAGAAAACAGTTTGACGTATAGAAAGCGCCTACTTTTCTGCAATGACTTCGCCTGTAAAAGGACCTGGAGGCTCTCCAAATACTTAGTTACTTAGTATTGTTCTTCTCAGAGATAACCTTGATATTAAGCAGGGTGATTGAACCAGTGGTGCATGCAATCCTTGGTTGTCCTTGGATTCCTCCCTTCCCCCCTTCCATCCCTGCTTCTCTATCTGTCTCTTTCTATCTTCAAAATTACTAATAGCATAACAATAGAAAGTGGCACTAGTCTCCCTATAACTTCAAAATATTAAATGACATTTACTCAAAATATAATAGTATCCCCCTTCTGAATTTGTGCATTAGCCTTCTGTTTTCAGTGGGAGGAAAAAATTGAGAATCTAATTTAACGTGTTTTCTGGGATTATGACCCAAGTTTAAATAGCAGGGAATTAATGTTACTTGTCCGGAGTTCAATGAATAATGGTGAATATTTCTATAAGACAAAAATTTTTTATTATATATATATATAATAATATATATTATATATATTATATATTATATCTATATAAATACAAATGTAAATGTTCGTTTGTTCAAAATCGTTAATCTCCGAAAGTTCTTCACCGCTTTGAAATTTTCACACATCGTTTCATTCGCTTCCGAGCGGGTTTATGTATACAT